>NC_029786.2:60624511-60673234 GCF_000816755.2 Arachis ipaensis
TCAAATCTTAATTTAGTTTCTAAAATTTTAATTATTTTTATTTAATTCCTAAATTTTAGGAGTTGTGACTCACATTATAGTTTCTAGGCTAATTTACAAACGTTAATAAAATGTTAATGTGGACAATTGAATGTCATGTTGAACTAAGTAAAACAATTTTGTTTTAATTTTAACACTCCAATAATACAAAAAAACATTGTAAATGATGTTTATTGAATTTTTTTTTTCTAAAATAAGTAATTCGATGGCTTTTTTAGATTATTTAAACACCAAAGTTATAATAACGTTGTTTTACAAATTTTAACATGGCATTTAGTTGTCCATATTAGTGTTTTTGTGCAAGATATTACCTTAGAAACTAATGTGAGTTATGTTTATAAAAATTAGAGACTAAAATAAAATGATTAAAACTTCACGGATTAAATTAAGATTTGCACGTAAATTCAGAAACAAATTGAATATTAACTAAAAAAAACCACAAAATTTGTACTGAAAAAAGATAAAATACCTAATTTTTTTTTGTTTTCTTTATGACTATTCACGCAATAAATATAAATAAATAATTTTTATTGTCTTAACAATATATAATTAGATATATATTTAAATTATTTTTATATTTAGGGTTCATCAATAATTAAATTTTAAAAATTATGAAAAAATGTGCTTTTGACAATTATAAATATTTTAAAAATAAAAAATTTAAATTGTTTAATAAGTATTTTTAAGACACTTTTAAGTTCTAAGTAATATTTATAGAGTAATATTAGTAATAACCATTTTCTTTCTTTTAATGCCCCTGTTCTCTTATTTTTTATTTTTTTAATTCTATTCTCTTTGCTATTAGATTTCAGTTGGAATTAAAAAATAATATATGTTTTAGTATTCATTGTTGACATTTTATGTCAGATTTTTCTTCTTCATTCTATTCCCAATTTGATCCGTTAGGTTGATTTATTATTGTTCCGAAAGTTATCTAAAATGTTGATTTGGGACTGAACATGAGATCCAGATCTCTTAGTATGACAGTGTTCGACTTCTTTAGTGCCGAGGTACTGCCTGTCCGAGTTTCACGTGACCCACAAACTAACCGGCAAGTGCACCGAGTCGTACCAAGTAATACCTCAGGTGAGTGAGGGTCGATCCCACGAGAATTGATGGACTAAGCAACAATGGTTAAGTGATTTACTTAGTTAGACAAACAGAAAATTGTGTTTTGAGAGTTCAAACGCATTAACAGTAAATTCAGAATATCAGAAAGCAAGCAGTAAATTGATGTAGATAATATGGGAGAAACAGTTAAGGCTTCAGAGATATCTATCTTCCGGATTGACTTTTCTTACTAACTATTTTAACCATGCAAGATTCAATTCATGGCAAACTATATGTGACTAAACCCTAATTCCTTAGACCTTTTTGGTCTCCTCTAACCTTCATCAACCGCCAATTCCTTGGTCACTTAATTCCAATTAGAGGGTGAAGTTCAATTCTAGTTTATATGCCACAAAAACCCTAATTACCCAAATATAAGAGGATTATATGTCACGTATCTCGTTAAGTCCAGATAATTAGTTATTTAGGAGAATATGATTTCAAGCTGTTGTTTAAGTAAAGAGTTTTTCCAAGTTATACAAGAACTCAATTAGAACAAGGGTCATACTTCCGTTACACTCAATTCATAAGATAAAGAACGAAAATAATTCTTGAAATAGAAATTAGTACATGAATTAAAATAGAAAAGTAATAGTATCAATCCATACAATAGACAGAGCTCCTAACCTTAACAGTGGAGGTTTAGTTGCTCATGATTCAGAGAGAAAACTAGGATTCTAAAAACTGTCAATTGCGGAATAAGGTAGAAGAGAAGAGATGAGTTGAGCCCGAAGGGCTAATTCTTTTTTCCTTTTATATCTAATCCTAATTAATGTAAAATGTATTTCCTAAAACTAAGTAATATCTTTTCCTAATTATAAATAAAATAAAGTTTAAATCAAAACTTAATCAATGATTTGTGTGAGCCTTTGGACGAGGTTGGGGACCACCAATTGCACTAGGGTTGGCGCCACTCCAAGTTTGGCGTGGAGTCAACAACAGGTTCTTCCTTGGTTTTCCTTGAGATTGCAGCGTGTGCTTTCTTGAAACTCTTGATGCTGGTGCCGAACTTGACAATGATCAAGTTTGGCGTGGAGTGGTCCATACAAAATGGAAGAAAAGGGTATATTATTATATATCGTTGGAAAGCTCTGGAAGTTAGCTTTTCAATGCCACTTGAATGACATCAATTGGACCTCTGTAACTCAAGTTATTTCTGTTTGAGTACAAGGAGGTCAGGGTTGACAGCATCATTCACTTTCTTCCTTTTCTACTACAAAACTCCGTCAAATCCATCCGAATGCTACCTGAAATAAACAGAAATTGCAAACAACTCAAAGTATAATTCATAGTGGCTAAAGGTAATTAAATCTTGATTAAACTTAACAATTTGAATGCAAATTCATTAGGAAAAGATAGAGAAGATGCTCACGCATCAGTGGTGGATGGTACCTACAAGAGATTTTGATGCTTAAGTTAGCAATGGCTTTAGACAGGTTTTTAGTAGATTATAACGTGTCTATACCTGAGGGGTGTCAATGTATTTATAGTAGAGTCGATAACCACCTTTGTTAGAGTAGTTCCATCTTTCCTGATGGATAACTTTTCTCTTTATCTTCGGAGTGTGTAAGGAATTATCTTATCAGAGAAGATAAAGTTTCCAATCGAGATTCTCGGGGGTAGCTACCTGCTTGGGCAGGATAGCCAAACTCCCTTTTACGGGTGTCCGACTTCTTTAAAGAGGTCGGGTATATAGAGAAGGCCACCTTTTTTGGTGGGTCTTTTATCTCTGTTGGGCCTAGCTTTTATTTATTGGACTTGGATATGAACAGTGCCCCCTACTTGAGTCCAGATCTTTTTATGGATCGGGCTCAAGCATCTCGTGGCTCCTGTTATGGACATCGGTCCTGTTAATGCTGATAAGTCGGGTAACCCGACGTGTTCGAAATTTTTGAACGTTGCTTCTTTAATGATGGTCGAGCATTGTGCGACAGATTTTCCTTGAAATCCGCGTATGTTTAAAGAGGAATAAATGAGCTGTTTTCCCTTTGTCTCTTATAAAAAGACCTTTTAGCTCTTCTTCTCCCTTTTCTTTGTTTTTGAAAATTGCTCCATTTCCCTTTCCTTTCAAAACTTCCTTATGCTCTTTGACCATTTTTCTTGCTTCCAAGATTTCTTCATCTTGGACTTTGAAGAATTTTTCTTCGCTGGTGTGAAGAGGAGCGTTCGTATTTTTGCTATTTAGACGTGCCCCCTCCCCCTTCTTTCTTCTGCGGTCTTCATCGAGGTTGGTTTTGTTTCATCTTCTTTTTAAACTGTCATTTCTGTTTTTCTAGGAATGCTTTGTCGTTTTTATTGAGTTTTTCTCCACTGCTATTGCATTTTTTGTTGAAAAAGTCTATTTTGTTTTTCTTGCGAGTTTGATGTGGAACGCTTGAAACGTTTAAAAATGTTTAAAAATGAAAGACTCGAAAAGACTCTCTTTTGTGCACTATTATAGCTGTTACCCTTTTGTTTATCTGTTGTGTTATCTCTAATGGTGTCGCCTTTGATGTACCAACGTTGCATAAGAGGGACGTTATTTCCTTGGCTGTAAAGATTTTTGAAAAAGAATGGCTTCCCTTTGGTTTTGTTGATTGTACCCAATCTCTTTCGAATGAGATCCGACTTATTTTAGTAACGATTTTCATTATTTTTCCTCTGTAGGAGTAGCCTTTATGTCACGCACTGTACTCACGAGTATGTCAACAAATGTCCCTCCTAGCCTTCGAGTTTGGATAGACACTACTATCCTCTTTTGTGTCCCTGTAACTCATAGAGAGTATTGTGAGGAGTTTCATTGGCACTATAGTGTATGTGAAAATAGGGAGGACGAGAGGAACTATGAGTTAGTGGCGCCCGATCTAGAAGATAGGGTGTGCTTTCCCCCTTTAGAGGACTTTAGGCGATCTTTCTTTTATGCTTACCATTGTTTCTTCACTAGATATCCGCTTTCCTTTTACTGCTTTCGAAATTAATGTACTGTGGTCTTGTAACCTTGTCCCTTCTCAATTGCACCCTAATTCTTAGGCCTTCCTGAAAATGTACTAGCTCCTATGTCGGGAACTGGATGTCTGACCTTCGATGAATGTGTTCTTTTATCTTTTTGTTGCAACCAAATGATATAGTTCCACAAAGAAGTCGGGTTGGGTATCCTTCCGAGATGTTCAAGGTCGGAAGGTTTTTGCCATTTTTTATGACTTTTTTCATGACTTTAAGAATCACTTTTTCAAAGTCTGGGGTGTTGAGGGAGTCCGTCCTTTCTTTTTAGGTGAAAACCACGAGCCTCATTTCCCCCCTATACTGGCAAGACACCTTGGTCACCCTTAAGCCTGACTATAAGGATTTAGATGACCTAGAAAAGAGTGTCGTAGACTTTTTCTTGGATGCTTGGGGCCGAGCTCCCTACTTGAATACGAAAAGATTTCTAGGAGACCCTAGCCTTCTGAAGTCCGAGCTGGGTAGCTTTCTTTCTCTTGGCTCTTCTGATTTTAGTTAATATTATGGCCGTCTTTTCTTAACTTCTTTCTCTATTTTTTGTAAAGAGTATGGCTCCAAAATCTGCTCATATGAGGACTCTGAGGAACGCAAAAAAGAATGTGGCAACTCAGAATCTTCAATTACAAAGAAAACTCGAATCCTCCTTTTCCTGATCTTCTCCGAAGAAGTCAGAGTCTGATTGATAAACCCATATTTTATGATATATTCTGTGCCAAATTTGAGTGATTTATTCAATCTTTCACCCGCTTATTCATATTAATTGCATGGTTTTACTTTCCCTTCCTTATTATGTGATGTATGTGAAAAACATGTTTCCTATGCTTTAAAAGTAATTATTTTAATTTCCCTTTATTACCATTCGATGCCGTGATTCGTGTGTTGAGTAATTTCAGATCTTCTAAGGCAGGAATGACTTAAAGGATGAAAAGAAAACATACAAAAATGGAAGGAAAGCACAAAACGGAGTTTTTGAAGAAACTGGCAACGACGCGATCGCATGGACGATGCGGCCGCATGCCAGCGCGAATTAACAGCGACGCGACCGCATGATTGACGCGATCGCATGCCTTAAGCGAAACGCATATGACGTGGACGCATGACTGACGCGATCGCGCGACAAGGAAAACTCCAATTGACGCGACTGCGTGACCCACGCGGCCGCGTGACAGAGGCCACGCACCAGAAATTATAGAAAACGCTCCCAGCGATTTTTGAAGCCCTTTTTGGCCCAAATCCAAGTCCAGAAGGCACATATCAGAGGTTATGAAGTGGGAGAATGCATCCATTCAAGGGGAGTCTCCAATTAGTTACTATTCATGATTTAGATGTAGTTTTGAGGGAGAGGTTCTCTCTCTCTCTCTTTTAGGATTTAGATTTAGGATTTTAATCGCTTTCAGGATTATCTCTTTCTATCAGGTTCAACATTCCTTTTTATTTATCTTTTCAATTTAATTTATGAATTCTTCTATGTTACAGATTACTCTTTTGAATTAATGTTATTTGAGGTATTTTAGTTTACAATTGTTTCTTTTATTTACATTACTGTTGCTCCCAATCTGAAGACATTTTTATTTCGGTGGATTTACTTTTTCCCTTTTGGTCTTGGTTAAGAAATCAGTAACTCAGGAGTTATCAAACTCAAATATGATTGATAATTGTTATCTTTGCTAATTGAATTGAACTTCAACAATCCTAATCTTTCCTTAGGGATTAACTAGGATTTGAGGATCTAACTAATTAGTCACTTGACTTTCCCTTGCTCTACCAAAGGTTAACTAAGTGGAATTAAGGTTCAATTTTCATCATCATTGATAAGGATAACTAGGATAGGACTTTTAATTTCTCATACCTTGCCAAAAGTTTATTTTACAGTTATTCATTTACTTTACAGTCTTTTACTTATTTCAATTATAATTTAAATCACTTGCTCCTCATCTTCAAAATCCCGATTTACAATCTCCATAACCGATAATAAGAACATACTTCCCTGCAGTTCCTTGAGAAGACGACCCGAAGTTTAAATACTTCGGTTATAAATTTATTTAGGGGTTTGTTACTTGTGACAACCAAAACGTTTGTACGAAGGGATTTCTGTTGGTTTAGAAACTATATCTACAACGCGACTATTTTTATAAATTCTTTACTAGCAAAAATCCTAACGTCAAAAATAGCGCCGTTGCCGGGGACCTGCAATTGTGTGCATTATTATTGGTTATTGTAAATATTTTTCTTTTACTTGTTTATTTGTCTTTATTTTCCCTTTTTATTTCCATTAGCTACCATGAATTCTCACCCCTCTCGCTTTGAGTTTGGTTCTAATATTGTTGAAAGGAGTGAAAGTTATAACAGGAACATGCATCAAGGTCAGAGCAATCAAAGATGGATGGAGCCAAGAGGATCTGATAAACCCTTTAGGCAACAACACCCTCCAAGATATCATGGACAAAGACCATTCTACAATGCATACCAAGCAAATAGACATGGTGGACAACCTTGTAGTTACCAACAAGTCCCACCCTGTGCTTATAGGCCATCCTCTCAACATAACTTCGAACCACCACACTCACAAGCTTCTTTTCACCATCCGCCACCATACGATCCTCATTTACCCCGATTCCAATCCAACTACTCCCAAACACCACCACCTCCCAATGTACCACGTCCAAATCCAGCACCCCGAGAATCAGAGGTTCGCCTCAAGAAAACAGTAGATCAACTTCAAACAACCCTTTATCAACTGGAGCAAGCAATAAGTCAATTATCTTCTAGATGTTCAAACATTCAAGGACCTCCCACAACTCCGTGTGGACAATCTAATGATGAGCGTAGCATGAAGGAGATACTAGAAACTCCAGTGGACAGAACAGAGCATGACTTCGTACTGGAACAAGTAGAGGAAGCTGTCATTACACAAGAAGAAGAGTTGGTTGAAGACCTAGGAGACGCTGAGCCTCCATGGGAATCCAGAGTTGTGGAGAATTCTGTCAAGGACGTTACAGTTAATGCTAAGGAGGATAGTACACAGCCCCCAAGGCAAGTCTTTTATGAAGAACTGGACGGAATAATCCAAGAAGCAAGTTTCCTTGATGATGATGATCTCAAGTCAAGTTCTCCCAGTAGTGAAATTGCACCAGCAAGTGAATTCTCTGAGATCGCAGAATCTTCCCCAAGTGAATGCGAAGATGATGCGGAGGTAGATTTCTCTCAACCTCCCGTTTATGACTTAAGTGACGAGGAAGACATAGAAGGCTTTGATCAGGACATGGATGCAATTGAAGAAGTCTGCAAGGAAGTGAAGAAATTCACAGAAGAGCACAAGGGAGTAGAACTCACAGAACCACTGGAAACACCTATCCCAAGGCCATTACCACCTAATACAAGCTTCAAGTGGGTACAATCCTTAACCTTTATCTTTACTTTTCTGCTTGAATATGGTTTGCTTGAAACAGATGGCTAGCTTAGAGCTCTCTGCGGCTTTAAGAGTAAGAGGGAAATGACTCGTGCTCAGAGCTGGTGCACAAGGTTCAATAAGGTTCCACGCTTCAACTTGAAGTGTGCGGATTGGCATCATGATCTATCGAATGGATCTCGGAAAACGCTTGGTCACCTTGGTGAAAATCTACTTTCTAAACCGCCTGGATAGAAAAATATAGATCAAGACGAAGGCGGATTTAAAAGCAAGGTTTGGGATCCTGGAATTCATTCTGACATTCGTCACCCCGGGAGCCTGAGAATATGTTTGAATCTGCTCAGATGCTTCACATGCCTAGTTTGGGACCCCGGAGGCTATTGGCATTCCAAGCATTGGTGGATATTTCTGGACGAATTTAAGCGCAAGCCGCCATAACAGGAAGCTCATCCAATGTCCAACTTAAGGACTTTAACTAAAAGTGCTAGGTGGGAGACAACCCACCATGGTATGGTCGTTTCTTTTTCGGTTTTATTTCGTGTTATTTATTTTTATTTTTTTTCCTTTTTCAATTGAACCTGAATATTATTCATTCACATTGCATACTGCATACTTGCATACCTTCATAAAAAAAAAGAGGGTGCGCGACGCGACCGCATCATTCATGCGATCGCGTCTGTTGCGAATAACAACCACCCACGCGTCCGCGTCATTCACGCGGCCGCGTGATCTGGAGATCAGCGTAAAGATCCAACGCCCAAAAAGTTGGGCTGGAATCGTGCGGCCATTGTGCGTTTTGCACAAAACGCCCACGCGATCGCGTCCCTGACGCGATCGCGTCACTTGCACACATCAAGCACACGAGACAGCGTGAGCGACACGATCGCGTCGCATGGATTACACAACACCCCAAAAGGAGACAGAGAGTTGCACTGAAACGACGCTGGAATCGTGCGTTTAGCACAATTTCCAGCGACGCGATCGCATGCCCCAGGCGATCGCGTCATTCACTCCTTTAGCCATTCCATGCGATCGCGCCACCCACGCGATCGCGTTGACCTCCATTTCACCCCAGCCACGCGACCGTGTGCCCCACGCGATCGCGTGGATTCAAATTAATAACCCCTAACCACGCGAAACCCTACCCATTTGCGCCGCCCCTAGCCCCCTCTCCTTCTTCTCTTCTCTCCACAACCACCACCCACAACTCCCAGCCACCACCCAGTAGGGGTGGCAACGGGGCGGGTAGGGGCGGGTTTTTGCTCTACTCGACCCCGCCCCGCCCTACAAAAAACCCGCATCAAACCGTTAGATATGCATGTTGTAGTGGATTTTAGGTTGTTAGGTAGCCTAGGATGTGGTTAGTGGATTTAGGCCTGATTAATTGCGCTGTTCTTGCTACTTGTTTTATTCAATTCGTAATTCTGCTGCTGTTGTGATGTTGTTACTGTTCATATGCTGTAATTTCTTGTTTCATGCTGCTTTTTACACTACTTTACTTGTTCTTATTCCTTATATGTAATTGCAGCTATATTTTCATTCATATGAACTATTCTAATTGCTATTTATTTTCTGGAAAAATCCAATTAGTCGGAATGCTGCCCAAATTTCTGTAAACTGTTTTGATTTTCATTCATGTTTTGGTTTTGGCATTTTTAACTCTGCTTTCCCCTACTTTTACCAAACCAATTCATGAATGCCAGGGCAAGCTTTCTTATTCTTTTTGATTTCCTGGTCCTTAATCTGCATTTTTGATGTTTAGATTCCAATTTTTGCTATTTCTATATCTATCTGAATCATCATCAACCTAATTTCCTTGTTTGGATATGAGTTACCTATAGCTTCTAATTGTGAATGCTTGTTACTTGGAATATGATCATTATGCCACTTACTTTAACCCACTTTTTACTAACTCACTAATTTTAACTTCCTAAGCTCTTTTTTAATTCTAACCAAACCTAACCTTTCCAAACATCTCTTCTGGTTTTTCACTTTCTTTTAACATTCTAACCAAGGCATGATGATACTTTTTCTATTTAACTTGAATGGAAGTACATTTTGGATTGTGACATTTTTCTTCTCAGTATTCTAACTCTTATACAATCCTTAATGCAAATTTACTTAACTCAATTTCCTCTTCTATTGATCCTTTGCCACTCTGTGTTTCTTTTGATTATTTGCCTATTTGTTTTCCTATTTTTTTTATATCCTGGTTTTCTGTTTTTCAGGATGTCAGACACCCAGAGAAAAGGAAAAGGAAAGGCTACCACTGGCAAATGGAAAAGAGGAGAATCCTCTATGTCCATACTGGACCTCATGCATGATGACTCCTGGCGGGAGAAACACTTTACCCCACAGGAGAAGGTTGACCAACTACTCCCTGCTACTGATCCCATTAAATTTGCAAACCGATACTGCGAGCTGAAGTATCCGGTGTTTGCAAACTCCAGGAACCTCTACCTGGAGAGGACTCTGAAGATCCCAGAAGAACTCCAGCAATACACCTCTGATCAGATCAAACAAAGAGGCCGATTCTTCCTGGAGAGAAACCTGACTGAGGTTAACGCATCTTGGGTAAGGGAATTCTACTGCAATTACTTCAAAACTTCCCTAGATGCAGTGAACCTAAGAGGGAAGCAGATTTTGGTTAATGAAGAAGCTATAGAGGATGTTCTGAAGCTTCTGCCTAAATCCGATCAGCCAGATGGTTATCAAAAAGTTGAGGAGGATATGCGCTTCATGAAATTTGACTGGGATGCAGTCAAGGCCAGGATAGCCCTTGACCCGACTGTCCCATGGGTCATGGGTCAGAACACCACCATGCCTAAGGGAATCAAGCGGGCATACTTGAACGATGAGGCTCGGCTATGGCATCAGATCCTAAGCAACTTTATTATGCCGAGTACTCACGAGACGGAGCTACCTGCCGTTATGATCACCCTCCTATAGTGTGTGATGGAGGATAAGGACCTGTACCTGCCACGCTTTATCCGGTACTATATGGCCAGGGTCCACGTCCGAGGCACTCTCCCCCTTCCTTATCTGATTACACAGCTAAGCCGTCGAGCTGACGTGCCCTAGGAGGATGCTGATGAGAAGCCACCTGCTGCAGAATACAAGAAAATTATCCCTCACAGCAGGAACTTTCTGGCTTCGGGCTACAGACCTCCATTCCTCACTCCTACTGATGAGACAGCCACATCATCTGCCGGCCCCTCTTCCTCCACAGCTACCCCCGCTACCACCACTGCACCTCCACCTGCCTCAGAGCCCGTCTATCACCTAGTGCACCGCCTGTTTCAGCAGCTCGACCAGATGGAGCGTCGCAACCGGCGCCGATATGAGAGATCTGAGCGTCGCAGCAAGCAACGCTATGAGCACCTGAAGCTGATGATACAGTCTGGCGATATCCCCTCCGAGCCTGACACACCATCAGAGCCTTCTGAGGAGGAGGCGGATGATCATGAGGCAGAGACTCATCCACAGAGTGAGGCTGCGTAGGCAGGCACAGAGCAGGCTGCATCACATCAGGAGGCTCTGCCTCAGATTTAGGCTACAGACCCAGAGATCCCTATCCAGTCAGCAACTCCTCTGCAGCAGGCAGATCCCCAGACCACCACCACAGACTCTTTTAACTTTATTTTGTTACTTTTTCTATATTTTTTTCTTTTATTTTTATTTTTATTTTCTCAGTACTTATACATTGCTATTTTCATGTATTTTGACTCTATTTCTACATGTTGCACCTTAGTTCATATTTTAGCTATTTAGTTTAGTTGCAATTCTAACTTATTAGTTATAGAAATTGTGGATTGATTAGTATAGTTTACCCTTTTTTTAGCATAAGATAACTTAGTTTAATTTGAAAATATAAAAAGGAAGTAAACTAGAGACTTGAACATAATAGAAACAACCCACACCTTGTATATATAGCATTCCATGACCTTTAAATCCCCTCTTATTCTACAAACCACATTACTAGCCTTAAGCAGAAAAATAAAATAAAAATCCCAAGTTGAATCCTTGGTTAGCTTAAGATAGAAATTGTGTAATTGTTTAAGTGTGGAAAACCTATTGGGAACATGGATGATAAGAACAAAGGGTAAAAAGTTGAAAAGAATAAAATAATTCAAAATAAAAAAATTTTTTGGGAAGCCTGCTCATGTGAAATCAAAATAATTGAATTACCATGTGCATATAAAAAAAATATATTTATTTTTCAGTATTTGAATAAAGGGGATACAAAAGAATTCTCCAAATGCAAAATAAAGCAATGCACATGGGACAAAATTAAAACTAATGCATGAGCATGTAACATCAAAAGTGGGAAAAGTATGGGAAAATAGGTAAAGAAGCTTTACTTTACAAAGTTATGTATGTTAGGTGAGATCTTAGACTAATCAAGGATTCGCTCAATTAGCTCACTTAGCCTTATACATATACCCTTACCTTTACCTTGGCCCCATTACAACCTTAATTAAAGATCTCATGATTTTTGGTATGTCTATATTCTATAATTATTGATTGGTTAGATGAAGAACAAAGTTATAGAAAGTAAGGATAAAAAGAAGAATAGAGTGATTAACCCAATAAACACTGAGTGACTAGAGAGTAAACACAAAATCCAGTGAGGGTTCAATAGCTCATTAACATATATCTCTGCTTGAATTATTAATTGTCTTGCAAGTTTATAAAATATTTTTCCTCATCTCAAATGTAAAAGTGCTTTACCATTATCTGAGGTCTGGCTATATATATGATTCCTTGAGAAATGTGAATTAATTCAACTACATGTGAGCTTTATATACAAGTGAATAAAAATAATTAGAATTGCATGATGCATTTAGGAAGTTGCATTTAGAATAGATTGCATTGCATGAGATTCCACCACTTCAACCTTACCTTACTCTTTATCTTGGATTTAGCATGAGGACATGCTATTGTTTAAGTGTGGGGAGGTTGATAAACCCATATTTTATGATATATTCTGTGCCTAATTTGAGTGATTTATTCAATCCTTCACCCGCTTATTCATATTAATTGCATGGTTTTACTTTCCCTTCCTTATTATGTGATGTATGTGAAAAACATGTTTCCTATGCTTTAAAAGCAATTATTTTATTTTCCCTTTATTACCATTCGATGCCGTGATTCGTGTGTTGAGTAATTTCAGATCTTCTAAGGCAGGAATGACTTAAAGGATGAAAAGGAAACATACAAAAATGGAAGGAAAGCACAAAACGGAGTTTTTGAAGAAATTGGCAACGACGCGATCGCATGGACGATGTGGCCGCATGCCAGCGCGAATTAACAGCGATGCGACCGCGTGATTGACGCGATCGCGCGCCTTAAGCGAAACACATATGACGCCGACGCATGACTGACGCGACCGCGTGACCCACGCGGCCGCGTGACAGAGGCCACACACCAGAAATTATAGAAAACGCTCACAGCGATTTCTGAAGCCCTTTTTGGCCCAAATCCAAGTCCAGAAGGCACAGATCAGAGGTTATGAAGTGGGGGAATGCATCCATTCAAGGGGAGTCTCCAATTAGTTACTATTCATGATTTAGATGTAGTTTTGAGGGAGAGGTTCTCTCTCTCTCTCTTTTAGGATTTAGATTTAGGATTTTAATCGCTTTCAGAATTATCTCTTTCTATCAGGTTCAACATTCCTTTTTATTTATCTTTTCAATTTAATTTATGAATTCTTCTATGTTACATATTACTCTTTTGAATTAATGTTATTTGAGGTATTTCAGTTTACAATTGTTTCTTTTATTTACATTACTGTTGCTCCCAATCTAAAGATATTTTTATTCCGGTGGATTTACTTTTTCTCTTTTGGTCTTGGTTAAGAAATCAGTAACTCAGGAGTTATCAAACTCAAATATGATTGATAATTGTTATCTTTGCTAATTGAATTGAACTTCAACAATCCCAATCTTTCCTTAGGGATTAACTAGGATTTGAGGATCTAACAAATTAGTCACTTGACTTTCCCTTGCTCTAGCAAAGGTTAACTAAGTGGAATTAAGGTTCAATTTTCATCATCATTGATAAGGATAACTAGGATATGACTTCTAATTTCTCATACCTTACCAAAAGTTTATTTTACAGTTATTCATTTACTTTACAGTCTTTTACTTATTTCAATTGCAATTTAAATCACTTGCTCCTCATCTTCAAAACCCCGATTTACAATCTCCATAACCGATAATAAGAACATACTTCCCTGCAGTTCCTTGAGAAGACGACCCGAGGTTTAAATACTTCGGTTATAAATTTATTTAGGGGTTTGTTACTTGTGACAACCAAAACGTTTGTACGAAGGGATTTCTGTTGGTTTAGAAACTATATCTACAACGCGACCATTTTTATAAATTCTTTACTAGCAAAAATCCTAACGTCACTGATCCTTCGGATTCAAGGATAATCATCCTGACCCCTGCATCCTGGCTTATACCCTTAGATCCTTCTCCTCAGTCTCCCTCCTCAGTAGAACCCGCTCCAAGAAACAGAAGCTAGATGAGGGGGATAGCATTTACTCTAGGAATCTTGATGCCTTGACTTGGGGTGAAGAGAACCTTCTCCCTCATCACCTTGTGAGTATGGATGACGTGGCCCTTTAGAATCACCTTCAAGTCTTAGCTTGGGGAAGGCTTTGCACGGTCGAAGTGTGTGCCACTATGGCCAAGGAGCTGAGGGGCACTCCTATACAGGCCACCACTAGTGCTCTGCTGATGTGGAGAAACTTAACGAGATTAAGAAAGAGCTGGAGCAAGAGAGGGAGACTTTGAAAACCGAGCTGGAGAGAGATCGGGAGAGGTCGGTGAAGTCGGAGGCTGCTACTACTTTGGCCGAGGAAAAAATGAGGAAGTCAGAGGAGAGCTATACCTTGGTCTTTGGGGAAAAGCTGGAACTTCAAGAGGAGTTGGAGAAGATGAAGGAGAGATGCGCCGAACTCCAGCAAGGCTTGTACTTGCTCTTCTATGACCTATGTTTGTTCTGGTATGAGCTTGCTTCGCTTCTGCTGAACGGGCTGGGAACCCGGATATACTACAAGTTTATGGGACATCAGGTCGAGATTTATGCTGGACATGTCGGAAGCTTTCCAGGCGAAGAGATCGGAGTTTTTGCTTAATAGGTGAATGAGCTATTCCTTTATGCTTCCTTTTAGGTTTTCCCCTATGCTCATTGTCTTGTCAAGATGGTTTCCAATTTGTACCTCTTTTATTTTTCCCTCAGGTTGGGGGCGCAATTCTTCACGAGTTCGGACCCTTCCTAACTCGATGGTGTTGACTTCTTTTCTTCCTGGATTGTCTTTCAAACTGAGGCTCTCATTGTAGAATTTTCGGGCCAACTTTGGGTCCCCCTTTACAGTTGCGATCCCTTTTGCTATAGGGAATTTTATGCAGAGATGAAGAGTAGAAACAACTGCTGCAAGTCGGTTCAAGGTGGTCCGGCCTATTAAGGCATTTTAAGCCGAGTTTACATCAACTACGATGTAGTCGATGCTTAGCGCCTTTGACATGGTACCTTTTCTGAAAGTGGTGTACAATGAGATGTAACCAATAGGTTAGATTGGGGTATCTCTCAGTCTGAAGAGGCTATCTGGGTATGCTTTTAGATCCTTTTCTTCTAACTTAAGCTTATCAAAAGCGGGTTTGAACAAAATATCAGTCGAGCAACCCTGATCTATCAAGGTTCTGTGGAGGTTAGCATTTGCCAAGATCATAGTTATCATCACAGGTCGTCGTGCCCAAGTAATATTCCTTGAGCATCTTCTTTAGTGAATTAGATAGTGGGCAAGTCTGTCAATTGACTGTCTTCTCCGACTTGATATACCTCCTTGAGGTGTCTCTTTTGTGAGGATTTTGATATTCCTCCTCCTGAAAACCCTCCATTGATCATGTGTATATGTCGTTCTGGGGTGTGAGGAGGGCGTTCTGGTCGTCCTCCTTTTTCATCTCGTCTTTTTTTCCTCGGGTCGTCCGATCTGTCGGCCAGGTATCTGTCAAGTCGACCTTCTCTGACCAGCTTTTCTATGACATTCTTTAAGTCATAACATTCATTGGTGGAATGTCCATAGAGCTTATGTTACTCGTAATATTCTATGCGACTTCCAACTTTTTTGTGTTAAATCGGATGAGGAGGTGGAAGCTTCTCTGTATGACATATTTTCTCTATACACGTCCACCAAGGAGACCCTTAAAGGAGTGTAGTTATTGTACTTTCTGGGCTTTTTTGTGTTCTGCTCCTCTCTCTTTTTGGGCTCCCTTTCCTTTTTCTGAGGGTATTAGGACAGGTTTGTCCGTGGAAAAGGTTCCCTAAGACGGGAATTTTTCTCCATGTTGATGTATTTTTCTGCTCTTTCTTGAACATTGTTAAAAAAAGTCATGTATTATTTGGATATTGACCAGGAGAATGGTCCCTCTCTAAGACCGTTGACTAAGCCCATGATCACGGCTTCAGTGGGTGAATTTTGAATTTTTAGGTAGGCCTTGTTAAACCTTTCCATATAGTCGCGAAGAGTCTCGTCGACTTCTTGCTTAACTCCCAACAAGCTCGGGGGCGTGCTTGGTTTTATCCTTTTGGATAGAGAATCTAGTTAAAAACTTTCTAGCAAGGTCGACGAAACTGGTTATTGATCAGGGTGGTAGGCTATCAAACCACTTCATGGCCGCCTTTGTTAGAGTAGTTGGGAAGACTTTATAATGGGCAACGTCGGAAGCGTCGGCCAGGTACATTCTCCTTTTGAAGTTACTGAGGTGGTGGCTTGGGTCGGATGTTCCGTCATAGAGATCCATATCAGGTGATTTGAAATTCCTGGGAACTTTATCCCTCATGATCCCTTCTGTGAACAGATCTTCTCCTCCCAAGGGGCTTTCATCACGATTCGCCCGGTCATTCCTATTTCGTAAATCAGCTTCCAGCTTTCGGAGCTTGTCTTCTAGCTCATTTCGTCGTCTCACCTTTCTTCGTAACTCCTGTTCTGCTTTTTGTTGTCGTTCAGTCTTGTGTTCGAGCTGTTCCAGTTGATCCCCCTGGCCATGAACCAGGTCCAGGATCTTGGTTGTATGAGGGCGGTCCTCATCCTCGAGATGATGGACTTTAGAATGGATCCTCCTTGGGTGAAGATTTTCCAAAGTCCCTTCCCCGTGAGGCCCATGAGGGTTTTGTAGTAGAGGCGAGAGTACGATGGCCTGGCCTTTTGGCTGAGCTTCTTGCTCAGATTCAGATGCTGTGTGGCCGTCCTTATGCTAGTGGTCCGCAATTGTCAATAGGCGAATTCCAAGTCCCCGGCAATGGCGCCAATATTCCAAAGGTTACCTAAAACATTGATTTGGGGCTGAACATGAGATACAGATCCCTTAGTATGGTAGCATCCGACCTCTTTAGTGCCGAGGTGCCGCCTGTCTGAGTTCCTCGTAAAGAGGTGAAGGGTGGTACCTGCAAGAGACTCTGATGCTTAAGTTTGCAAGGATTTTAGGAAGGTTTTTAGTAGATTAGAACGTGTCTATACCTGAGAGGTGTCAGTGTATTTATAGTAGAGTTGATAACCACCTTTGTTGGAGTAATTCCATCTTTCCTGATGGATAACTGTTCCCTTTATCTTAGGAGTTTGTTAAGACTTATCTTATTAGAGAAGATAAAATTTCCAGTCGAAATTCTCGGGGGCAGCTACCTATTTGGGCAGGATAGCCAAACTGCCTTTTACGGGTGTCCGACCTCTTTAAAGAGGTCGGGTATATAGAGAAGGCCACCTTTCCTGGTGGGTCTTTTATCTCTATTGGATATGACTTTTATTTATTGGGTTAAGGTATGAACAATTATTTTACATGCAAGTCTGGATAAATATGCTATATGTGGATCAATTTTTGTCACCAAAAATAATACTTTTATTTTCATGTTATTGTCCAATTAAAAGTTTTTTCTTCTTTATTTATTTTTGTTGACATGGTATGTAATATGAGTGTCCAGTTTTATTTAGATCTCTATGTTATTATCATTGACATTCAAGTATACTATTGTCATTTACATTCAAGTAATAAAAAAAAAATTATCATCTCACCACTTTAACTACTTAGCTTATACATATTATAGTAATGATACCATGATATATAAAATATGATAAATATTTTCAGTCAATTATTTTTCTATTAGCTATCATATTCTTTTTTTTTATTTGTTATTAATAAAATAATGTAAAATAAAGTGAAATTAAATATTAACTAAAAAACCCAGAAAATTTGTACTGAACAACTCCACTTGTCTAACTCCCCTTGTCTTTCTTTTACTTTTTCTTTCTTTGCATTTGTATTTATATTATATGACTTAATTTTAACAGATGACAAGAAGTACAATGCTACAAATAAATTTATACAATTAAATTAACAAATCATGAAACTTCGATAGGTAAAATTGTAACTAAAATTACATTTATATTTAATATTTGACTATTTGTTAAAAATATCATTAAATTAAAAACATTAATAAATATTAAAATAATATTATAATTTTAACAAATTTTTTTAAATATGCTTAAAGTTTTGTAACCATTGTAAAATTTACCTAATTAATATTACATTTACAAAGTCCAAACAAAGAGAACGAGAGAGACAAAATAACAAAAAAACAAATCTTATTTTTATACCTAGCAAAAATACATGATATGCAAGTGCGAATATGAAAAACTTATCATCACTCTGTGGTAGGAGTTGAGGAAGCGTTTGGCTCAATTCTTTTCAACTGAATCCCATGCTTGTGCGATTCATCGTCCTCGTAAGCATAAGCAAACCCACCATGTCGGGTCAGATCCATACCCGCGAGTTCATCCTCCGGTGAGATCCGAAGCAACTTCATCTTATTCAAAACAAAGAAAAGTGGACCCATTGTAGCACTCACCCAACCAGTAATAACCAGAATCTGAATCACATGCGCCGCCAGCAGTTTTCCGCCACCACCCATCAACAGCCCGTGCCCCCGACCCGACCCGTAGACCTGTTTCACATACTCCTTCTTCGCAAAGAGAGCGGTGAAAATCACACCCCACGCGCCGCAGCCGCCATGAAGCTGAGCGGCCTCCAACGGGTCGTCATATTTGACTTTTTCAGCCAATTTATTGCAGCCAATCAAAACCAAGGAGGCAAAAAAGCCGCACACAATTGCAGCCCAAGGCTCCACGACAGAGCATCCGGCCGTGATCGCTGCGAACCCGCCTAGCAACCCGTTACAAACATCAGTCACGTTCCAGTGACCAGACAATATCCTTTTCCCAAAAAGTGTTGTTAGGGCGGCCGTACAACCGGCTAAGGTTGTAGTTACTGCGGTCCTACCAACAGCACTCCATTGACCATAATAATTGCCAGATTCGTCGTAGTAAACTAGAATCTTGTTAAAAGAGCCTGGGTTAAATCCATACCAACCAAACCAGAGCATGAAAGTACCAAGTACCACCAATGATGCACTGTGCCCACGTAAAGCCACCGCTCGGCCGGTGTGATCGAAACGGCCTATTCTGGGCCCCTCAATTAAGGCACCCCATAAACCGGCAATCCCACCGACCATGTGAACGACTCCGGAGCCCGCAAAATCGATGACTCCAGATCCGAAGAGGAGGTTCCCTGTGTTGAAGGCACTGGCCCACCCATCGGTGGACCAGATCCAATGCGACACAACGGGGTAGACGAA
Organism: Arachis ipaensis; assembly: GCF_000816755.2. NCBI lineage: Eukaryota > Viridiplantae > Streptophyta > Magnoliopsida > Fabales > Fabaceae > Arachis > Arachis ipaensis. The sequence continues at coordinate 60,643,743 of NC_029786.2, forward strand.
GCCAGTGAGGAAGGATGAGTAGATGAGGTAAGCGACGAACTGCGTCCGCTCCGCGATAGAGCCGCTGGTGATGCCAGCGGCGGCGATGGCGAAGGCCCACTGGTAGAGGAAGTTGCTGTAGTCAAAATCCTGAGCTTCTGAAGGAACTTGCTTGAGGCCGAAGAAGTGGCGGCCGATGAAGCCATTGGAGGGGACGCCGAAAGCAAAGGCAAAACCGAATAGGTAGTAGAAGAGGCCGCCGGCGGCGGCGTCGAGGACGTTGGTAAGCATGATGTTCATGGTGTTCTTGGCGCGGACGGAGCCGGCGCAGAGCATGGCGAAGCCGAGCTGCATGGAGAAGACGAGATAGGCTGAGAAGAGGAGGTAGGTGCTGTCCACTGCGTGCTTGGTGTCTTTGTACTGCATACTCACGGCGGTGAACTGATCGCAGATGAGACTTGCAGCGGCTGCAGCGTTGGTGGCGTTGGGGCCGAAGTATTGTGCCAGTTGCGCCGCTGAGCATGACGGCTGAGCCATGGTTCTGTTTCGTTGTGTTTGTGAGTTTTGACTGTTTTTAAAAGATTTTTAATTGACGATTTGAAGAATCAAAGGAGAGAAGAAATCGAGTGATTTTCGCTGAGGATGAACGGGGATTCCGTGTGTGTGCTTATGAGTGGTTAGTAGTTGCCATATATAAGGCGAAAGTGGGAAATGGGAGGGTGAAGACTTTGACCAGTGAGAGAGAGAAGGAAAGAAGACTTTTCCACAATTTCACATTTTCCGTTTATTTCACCTTTTTCTTTTCCATTATCTTTTAGGCCACCCATTTCTTACTCCCACTTTATATGAGAGTATGATTAATCATCACTAAAATATTTACAAAATAAATCTTGTTTTTTATTTTTGAAAGAATAAATAATTACATATTTGTTTTTCTAATTTTTTTTGTTTTACTCCTCTCTCTTTTTCTTATCAATATTGTTCTTTGTTTTTCTCCTTCGCGGTAGCTCGCTCTCAGATCTTTTCTTTACACCATGCTTATTCTCTGATCCTCTCCATCTGCGCGGTTGTTCGTTCTCTCATGCACTGTGCTTGTTTTCTGATTTTCGACACCGAAACACGCTGCCGCCGCTGTTACTAAATTCGGATCCACCACTTCATTGTTTTTTGTCGCCTCTCTATTCCTCTTCTTCACTAGTGACTCTGATCTCTGTCCTTCTTCCTCTGCCTCTACCTCTGCGATCTACTCCTTAAAATTCTATTTTATTTTATTTTACTTTATTTCTTTTTCTATGAAAATTTTATGTGAATTTGAATGCTCTTTGTTTGCCAGAATATGCCTTCTGAGAAGTGTGCAAATGTTAGTTAGAATAGATGCTGCATTGGTCTCATGATTATCTTCTGTATGCATGGTTTGCATGGTTGTTTCTTTGAGAGAGTTTGAGAGCTTAGCAAAAAAAGTGTATATTAGACAATGATGTAAGATTGGTTACAAATATGGAATTGTGCATTTTTCAGTTATGGATTGGTACATTTGAGGATGACCAGATCTTCAGCAAAAATGTTCAAGTGCTTATGATTATATAGTTTTTTATTAATTAATAGTTTCAAGTGTTGTTTTCTAAGACATCAAGCACAACCTTCAACGTCTTAACTTGTTCTTCACTGCACAATTATGCTTGCCTCGAAAGCGGGGCCTAAGTGTTATTTTTTCCTTGAAAGAGAAATCACCATTTGATATTTTGATTCCATTCTTTTTCTTAGAAGCTCTTTATGAGCATAGCCTTCTAAGTCATAAATATAAATACGGCTGGGATATCCTCACATTAATATCAAAGAATCTGAAGTGAACATTATCATTGTTCAAGATTGCAAGAAAATCTTTGGAATATTGAGAAAGACTTAAATTTATAAGAACTCGATTGGAGTTCTGAATAATGAAACATTAATCTATTGTAACATGTGAATATAAATGATTTTAGTTAAATGATTGCTGCTTATATATAACAGTGAAGACTCTGTAAGGACATGCATGTTTCTATTGGATTAGGAGTAAATTTCAGAGATTGTATCATTAGGAAGTCAATGATGTTTCCAATTATGCTGATTTTCTAGGTAAAATAATAAAATAAAAATGACTGAGGGAAGGAATTTGATTGATTTTATCTCATGATGTCTTTTGTGAAACTTGTTAGTTTAAACTTCAGAAATATTTAAATTTTTTTGTGCCTTTGTCTATGTAGATAAGCTAGAATTCAAAGCACAGTTAGTTCCTTTATTTTATATGTAAAGATGGAGTCTTTTTGTTCTTTGTTAATCATTATCTGAATTTCTTTTTTAAGATTTAGACTTTGGTTATTGTGTTATTATAAACCTTCCTTTTGAGAACTGATATGTGCTTTCCATGGAAACACTCCAAATGATTTTTTCAGGTCAAACACTGTAAAGGATGTTATGTACTATGGCTCATGTACATAATAGTCAGAGGAAGCTTGATGATCGGCTTGCTGCCTATGTGTGTGTATGCTTGTTAGGATTTTTTCCATTTTTCTTTATTTGCCCTGTGCGCTTGAACTGTTTTCAGAGTACCATCTGCATCATGGTTCCTTTCCTTCCTTTATTGACCCCCTTCACCCTCACATACACATACACACATACACACATGGCACAAATAAAAAAAGGAAAAAGCTGTAGCACTTCATAGTCTTTACACCAAATTATTATTGTGGTGTCATAATGTCTTTGATATTGTAACTTCGTAGAATGTTATATTGATTGAATAAAAGATAATATTTTTTCTAGATGTTTCAAATTCGTATGTTAATATTTGGATGTTTTAAAATAAACTATCTTTAGATCTCCCTAAAGTATGAATAGATATTGTACACCATCATAGTTCAAGAGAATTTTTGTTGGTATGACTAATAAGTTGCTGACATAATAGAATATAGAAAAATTAATCCCATAGTTGTTTATATAGAACAAATGCAAAAATAATTTGGCAAGTTGTACATCACTAAAAGAATTGGTCTTAATCTTGTTTTGACAAGCAATTAATCTTGTTAATTTTTAAATACAACAGAAATAACGAACTACAATAGCATAGACAAAGTTATATGCTAGAACTAAAATGCTATGAAAAATAAAGAATTACAACAAAAATACAATAATACATATGAGTTCCAATTAGAAAAGAGACAAGAAAGAAAATAAATATGCATTCAATATCACGTTTCTGAAATTTAAATATTTCTAGAGTTTAAACTAACAAGTTTCACAAAAGGCATCATAAGATAAAATCAATTAAATCCCTTCAAGAGTGCATCTTCGTCCAAAACTACACAAGCCAACGTAATTTCCCTTGACTGCTCCATTGTTGTATACCAATACGATGGGTAGATTTTGATCCGGATAGTTGGAAATGCAGTCAGTTGACATTATCTTAACAAATTTATTTTGTTACAGGATATCTTGTGACAAATTCTTCAATGCACTGCATCAAAATCCCACATTCAGCAATGTCAATAATAAAGTACAACAGACTTCAATAACAAGCACAAGAAGCATAACAATAAAATTAAACAAATTTGGATCACCCAAGTAATTTATAGATATTATATGAGGACGTGTGGTGTTCAGAAATATTTCCTGGAATTTGAACTTAGAAATGTCATCTAGCATACCCATCTTTGTAAAGGATGACAACCACCCAAACATCAGAGGGAGCTTGTGAAACCTCTCGAACAAAGTCAGATCCTGAAATTGGAACCACAGATCCAAACCTCAAAACTTTAGCTGCTTCCTTCGTCTCAGCCAATCTCTTCTTCCTGTTAAAGCACAATGCCTAGTAATGTGGTTATTCATAATAATGAGTCCAAGATTCTTGTGACTATGGCAGGGGATGGAAACCCTTCCTACTTAGTTGAACCAATTGCTTCTTTGAATTGTTGCACTTGTGATTGTGAAGCTAATCCAACACCACCTTTATCAAGTTTAATCAATGAAAAAGTACTGACCAATTGATTAGAAACAGATTCACAATTATTTTTGTTATGGTGCTTCTTCTTCACCTTTTACATTCGAGTAGTTTTTAGGTTCCCTAAATATGTCAGGCAATTAAGAGTATCTATCTATGTAATAAGTACAATGATTTATATCATAAGATATAGAATAAAAACAAGACTTAATCTACTTACACCTAATTCATCATTCATTCCCATGCCAAACTTCCAATCCAAATCTTAACAAATTAACCAGACATTAATATAAATAGACTATTCTATATCTCCATCAAGGATATTGAACTCTCGAATATGAATTCCCTAAATTGAGTTTGCAAATTATATTTCACAATTCAATTTTATCTAAGCTTCATGACTTCAAATGAACTCTAGAGTTTGATATCTTTGTTCGAGATCATTTGTTATGAATATTAAATTTATCAAACTGAAGTAAAAAATACCATAATTAATTAGACATTATGAAAGGTGTACACAGACACTGTAATATTTGAGCAAATTAAGAAAGGTTCAACAAGCAAGTTCGCATAAACATTAATGCAAAGATTTCAATACATCCCTAAAATATGCATGAGTTAAGTAAAAACATATTGAAGGGACTACAGAAGCTCACGGATTCAAAACATTAAGATCTTTCAATAGTTTCCTTAAGCGGGAATCAAAGTTGGATACAACAGTCATCTTAACTGTGCCAGTGTTTATCATGTTACTATGTTAGGAGGGACAAACTTAAAAAAAAACAATGGTTAAGGAGGAAAAAGATATATTTGATTCGTGAAACTTCCAGCATCCTTGAGAAGAGTAGTTGTTTCATAAGCTCCATCTGAAAGACGCCACACATCTCCATTTGCACAATACGGACATGAATAACACTAAGTTCAGAAACAAGCATCTGTCATATTGTATATTTGAAAATTGAAGGCATGTGTCAGGTACTTTTAAAATCTCCTGCTAATTTATTTTTCCTGGATAAGTATGCAATAATATATAGATAAATAGAAACAATAGATGAATTCTGCGGAATGAACAAGAAGGAAGATCAGAAGATGAACAATTAAAAAGGATAGATATTATCAAAGTATTCAAGGTTTTGAATCTTTTGATAGGTAAGAACTGAATTTTCCAAAACGGTTGTGCAATCCACAGATAAATTAACTTTATTAAGAGAATCATCATAAATTGGGACTAATATAACAAATAGAACAGTCTCCTATGCAGAATTGTCACATTGTAAACTTCTTCAAAATAATCTTTATCACTGCAACCAGGGGCTTCAGAAACTACAAGTTTTCAAAATGGCCTCCCATCTCCCTGTTAAAATACAAGTATAAAATATAAGAGAGTATGTAGTAATGATATGACTGTATAAAATTCTTTTGAAATCAAAACAACATTCAAGTAAAATTATTAAACACAAATAAATCTGTTGCCAATGGAAATTGCACATTTGCACACTTCTCAGAATTCATACTGTGGTAAACAAAGAACATTCAAATTCACATAAAATTTTCATAGAAAAGAAAATGAAGTAAAATAAAAATAAAAATAAAATGGAGGGAGAAGTAGAGATCAGAGTCGCTGGTGAAGAAGGAAAACAGAGAAGCGACAGAAAATGATAAAGTGGTATACCCGAGTGTAGTGGCAACGGCAGAAGCGTGTTGCGGCGTTGAGGATCAGAGAACAAGCACGGTGCAGGAGAGAACGAGGAACCAGCACGGATAGAGAGAAACATAGAACAAGCAATGCGAATAAAAGAGGCAAAAACCTAGCAAAGTCAAGAATTTCTTCTTTGAACATGGAATTGAAAGAAATAGGAGAAATGTGTAAAACAAAAAAATTAGAGGGACAAATATTTAATTATTACTTAGTTTAAATGGTTAATCATACTCCCACATAAAAGTGAGAGTAAAAAATCCATAGCCTAACTTTTAAAGTTGTTTTGAAGATACCATTGTTAGGTTTCATAAACTGATAAAAATATAAAACCAAACAGGAGATCATAAATTGTTCACTTATCAGTTCAAGTGTTTAATGGTTTAATAGGTTAAATAGAAGTTAAATAAGAGTAATAAATATATACATATACACGCAACATTTTTCGAAATATTTAATAATCAAATTCTTTTTATAATTTTTTTTTGGTGATTAAGTTCCTTTTATAATTAACTTTGATCAAATTGGACAATAATTAATTAATCCAAAAATCAATTCACATGCTATTCTTTTGCAAGAAAAAGAAAAGAAATTTCATAATATTCACATGATTGCATACTACATTGTGGAAGCAGACATTTTATGGACTTTGCGTAAAAGACATAAAAAAAATTAAAAAAATACTAAATTGGAGAAAAGAATCAAGACCTCTATCGAGGAGTCTTATCCAGACATGATGACCCAATAGTGATCACAATGATTTTGGCCAATGCTAATTTGCATAAAATTCTAGTTGATCTGGGTAGTTTGACCAATATTTTGTTCAAAGAGACACTTGACAAGCTTAGGCTAGACCTAAAAGATTTAAGAGCCTATCTCGATACTCTAGTTGGGTTAAGCGAAATTCCGATCAGACCACTAGATTTTATTAGTCTATATACTACTTTCGAAAAAAGTGCAAAAAATAACACTTTAAAGATCAACTACATAGTGGTTGATGTTCCTTCTGTCGACAATGCATTTATAGGAAAAGAGGGAATTGCAATAGTACATAGAGATCAAGTCCTAAGGAAAAGATGTTACAATAAAAGCTTTGGTCTTAAAGGGATGATTACTGGAGGACATGTATATGTTTTGAAATTTGGTAGTCCTAGAGAAAGAGAACCACTCTAATCTCAACCATAAGGGAAACTGGAGGAAGTGCAAATCAGTGAAATCTTGAGAAAACTAGAAGTATAAGGTTAAAACTCCATCAAGAGCTCAGACAGGAGTTGATCCGAATTCTACAAGAAAATTCCAATGTTTTTTTGCTTGGAAAGCATCTGATATGCGAAGAATCTCACCCGAGTTAACATCACACAGACTATCTGTGTATCCTGGCTCAAAATCAGTTCAAGAAAGGAGGAGAAAACTGAGCAAGAAAAGAGCTCGGGTAGTAAAAGAATCACTACAAGAAAATGGAGCATTTGTAACAAAAAAGTTGTATCAAATTTAAAATTGTTACAAATTATGAATTTTTTGTAACAATAATTAGTTATTGTTACAAAATAAGAATATTTTGTAACAACAAAAAAATTTGTTACAAATTATGTTGGCTTTTGTATCGAACTGTTGTTTTGTTGCAAAATATTATAATGTTTTGTAACAAAAGATTAAATTGTTGCAAAAATTTAAAATATTTTGTAACAAAAAATTAATTTGTCACAAAATACAATATTTTTGTAACAAGTTATTTATTTATCACAAAATTCAAAAATTTTTTGTAATTAAAAAAAAATTATTTCAACATATATAGCAAAAGATTACATTATAGATATGGAAGAAAATCTGCATAGAAAACATTTAGATTGGATGCTAATAAATAAAGAAATATTAAATCATTCCATACCAAATGAAGATTTTATTAAGTCATATACGAATAACCCGTGGATCATACCAATCGAATTTCTTTTTTTCAATTTAGATATAAAAAAAGATGTTAGTGAAAATACAAAATTTACTGGAAGAAAAAAAATAATTTTTAGATCATCAAAAAAAAAAAATTGGAATTCGAGTTAGAGACTCGAAATCAAGCAAAAGCGGAAGACACGAGTGGGGTGGATTTGGAATCATCTCTTTCAACCCAAGAAAAAGATATTGAAGCAGAGTCTACAGCATCAGGATTGGCCAGGAAAGAGGAAAAAAATACAAGAACAGAATGGAGGTCGAAATAAATCTCTTATTAACAAAGTTTTTTTATTTTTCAATTGAATTGGAAGGGTTCCTTAAATCACAGAATAATGAATAATATCAAAATTTATTGTCTCCTGATTAGGTTGAAAAATAATATAAAAGAGATTGCTATAAGCTCTATTCAAAGAGGAGAACTCAATCTAGATCTTATGGCAAATCAAAAGAGTTTAAGTTTTACAGGATTGACGAAAAATAAAAAATTGATCGAAAAGGCAATGTTTATTGTGGAACCAATTCGTCTGTCTAGAGAAAAGGATGAACAATTTTATATATATCAAACCATAGTACTTTCATTGCTTCATAAGAGTAAGCGTCAAATTAAGAAAAGATATCCAGAAAAAACTAATGTTGATAAGACGAACTTTGCAAAATCCATTCCAAGAACAAGAGATCAAAAAATAACAGAAAATAAAGAAAAAAATCATTATGATTTGCTTGTTCTTGAATAATATTTTAATAATAAGAAATTTATTTTGAAAATATGGAATAGTTTTTTTTTTCTATTTAATCTTATTATTTTATAAATTTATATTATTCTGTTTCATATCTATTTATATATATGATATATGAAACAGAATAATGTGAAATCTAATATGATTTATATTTCTATATTAATATTGAATTCTTATAAATAAATAAAACGATTTTATTATATCCTATTATTTTTTATTTAGAATAGTTCGAATTGTATAATCATCAATTACTGACATTGGTAATCGGCCTAAAGCAATTTGATTATAATTCAATTCATGACGATCATAAACTGAAAGTTCATATTCTTCAGTCATTGATAAACAATTTGTTGGACAATACTCAACACAATTACCACAAAATATACAAATTCCGAAATCAATACTGTAATTAAGCAAACGTTTCTTTCGAATATCTGTTTCCAGTTTTCAATCAACAACAGGTAAATCTATAGGACATACACGAACACATACTTCACAAGCAATGCATTTGATGAAAGAATATTAAAGATATTTAGAACTAGATAGATCTCGTCAATAGAACTTCCTATACCCACTTATTTTTCTGGAGTATATTTATGGACTCGCCTCTGGTCATGATTTTAATAGAAATCGATATATTTTGTCGGAAAATGTGGATTATGATAAGAAATCTAGCTTACTAATTGTAAAACGGTTAATTACTCGAATATATCAACAGAATCATTTGATTCTTTTTGATAACGATTCAAGTCAAAATCAATTTTGGGGGTCTAACAAGAATTTGTATTCTCAAATAATATCAGAGGGTTTTGTCATTGTCATGGAAATTCCATTTTCCCGACAATTAAGTTCTTCTTTAGAGGAGGCGAAAATCATAAAATCTTTTAATAATTTGCAATCAATTCATTCCATTTTTTCCTTTTTCGAGGATAAATTTACATATTTTATTTATTAATATAAATATAGAATATCTAATATAATTAATTTATTATATTATTTATTCAAAGAAAAGATATTAAATATAAAAGAATCATAATAATAATCTCAGGGGAATTTGAGATTCATCAACACTGAGTATTTGACTTTTGGAGAGTATTCTTCTGGATAAGTAACTCAGGTTTAGATGTATACATAGGGAAAGCCGTGTGCAATGAAAAATGCAAGCACGGCTTAGAGAGAGAAAGAAGTGAGGAATCCTCTTTTCGACTTTTTTCATTCTATCCTATCTATTTCTTGAATAAGTGATAATCCAGCAGTTCTTACTCAGGGAATTTTTATCGCTGCTACCACTAGGGTTTATCGCCGCCGCTGTGACTTGTCATCGCCATCAGAGCCGCCGCGACTAAGAGAAGGAAGGGGATCTGCTTCACTTCGTCGCCGTTGCCGTGGGTGGAGCCACCGTCGCCAAGGTCCGCCGTGAAGAGGAATGCGAATGGGAAAGAAAACAGGGAAGTTGCTATTGGGGATTTGGGGAAAATGGCTCTGTTCTGCCTCTGCCGCTCTCCTCTAGCATGTGATGAACCAACAATATTGATTATAGTCCTTTTTCCCTTTTAATGTGTGTAGTTCCCATTTCTTCCAGATACAAGGATTTGAGGCTCAGAATATTTTCCAAACACCCAGATTTGTTCCCTCGAGAGGTGAGTATCATTCATTGGAAGATGCTATTGTGGGATCTCTCAAGCAGAGCCTGGTTAGTTGCTATTTTGGGTCCCATTATTGTTATTTTATAATTGCTGTATTATGATTTTCAAAGAATAAGATCACTAACCAGTTCTTGAATAAATAATTTATATAACTTATTTTCCTCTTTAGAATTCTGGTATATGTGATAGATTTTTTGCTATATTGGCAATTTTAGTAATATTTTTGTTTTACAATTCTTCAGTTCTGTGTGAGTACCTTGCAAGATAGCATTTACTGTTTATCAATTAATAATTATACAAAAGAAAGTTCTGTATTTGTTTATATAAATCATCTAACTGATTTAAACATGAAATGAGAGGCTCTCTAGTTGAATGTATAGAAGAAATATCTGGTCCTGCCCAAGATCTATGAAATTTAGGAAGTTATGTATGATATTTCTCAATGCTTCAATACTGGTTTTACCACTACTTAGTACTTACAGATTAAGTCATCACATAATATATATAGCCAAGTATTTGTCATACAGGTTAGCAAGTGCCACTTAAATTTGAAACATAAGGTATGTGTTGTACTTTTTACAATTCTTAAGGCAACTAGGGCCTCCTGCTAAGCTAAATAACTGGAGAAAATATATCATACATGCTCTAAATATAATTGCCAATTGCTTAGGTTGTTCTTGATTGTTGTCATTCATGTTATTAACATACATGAATAAAGAAACAAGAAGCTGCTTTACATCCATAATAGGTTAAGGTCAAGGAGTGATTTAATGATAGAACTAGTCTATTTAATCATTTGTAACTCAGTATTATTCAGGTTCAAATTCTCCACTATTATTCACGTACTCATTCTGGGGACTGACAAGGCTGGAAAAACAGTAATGCATATTTCGAATGCCATATTTTTACAAAATTGTTGAACTTTGTTATGTTTTCCTGAGTTACTGAATACATTAACTTTACAGACTTTGCTGGAGAGGATAAAGTCAGTGTACTCAAACATAGAAAGCCTTCCTTCTGATCGAATCATTCCAACTGTGGGGTTGAATATCGATCGTATTGAAGCTGCAAATAGGAAACTTGTGTTCTAGGACTTGGGAGGTCAGGTATAGGCATATGTTAGAATGATGAATGATTAATAAAAATTGAATTGAATTTTTCTTGTTCTGTATCTTGTTTTGGATTGATTAAAATGAATGATAGAATTTTTATTGTTGTTAAAATTTTTGTTGTTGAATATTCATTCGATTAAAAAGAGAAAAAAGAACTAAAAGAAAAAGAAGAAAGTTAGTGTATTTGTTGTTGGCTTGTTGCTGCTGTGATGAGACGATGATTTTATTGTTTACATGAATATTGCTTTGGTGAATGGTGATAATTGAAATTAATTCTTATATGTTTTATTAATCATGAACTACAATGGTGAATTTTTGTTATTGCATTGAGTTCAATTGTTGAATTTTTGCTCTTATACTCTGGTTATTTCTTATCTTGATGATGATGAGTTTGAAGAACTTCTCGTAGGACCTCCTCCTTCTGCTGTTGATAATGAAGATGGTAATGCAGAAGCTTGTGAAACTCGTGAAGATTTTATGATTGATGAAGAATAGAGTGACTATTAAATGACTTGTTTAGACTTTAGTTAATTAGTTGTTCATTATAGTAGTTTGGTTGGTTTATTTGTTACTTAATTTATTTTAGTTGCATATAAACTTGTATGTTGTGAATTTGTGTTTTAATTTGAGTTGTGAATTTGTGTTGAGTATGTGACTTTTGACTTGTTATGGTATATATTAGTTATAGTCCAATGGATAATTTGGTTTATTTGAGATTTATTTCATTATTTGTAAAATTAATTTTTGCTATAAAAAATTTTATAATTTTTATATTTTACGAGTTACGTTTACATTTCGTCTTACGATTCAACGAATTATAATTAAAGAAATTGTTATAAAATAAATATTGTGCTTTTGTAACTAAAAGAATGAAAAATGTTACAAAATCAAGTTGTATTTTGTAACTAAATTTTGTGATAGAAAAAATTATATTGTTACGAAAAATATTTTAAAGGTCCAAAATTGTTACTATTTTTGTAACAAATTTTGGTTTTTGTATTAAAAGAATTTGTTATAAAATATTACTTTGAATTGTAACAGTTTCATTTTTTGTTACAAAAATTTTTTGTAACGGGACATACTGCAACAACCCCTTTTTTTGTTACAAAATCTTTTTGTTTCAAAATTTCGGTTTTTTGTAATAATTTTTTTGTTACAAATATTACTTTTTCTTGTAGTGAATGTAGCACCTTACCACACAGAACTTTATGCTTAAGTTCGTAAACTAGAGGTGGTGAGGTATTACGACCTCTAAAAGTAAAAATGCGTATATAGGCATATATGAAAAGAAGTTTAACTAGGAGTCTTGAAGAAAAAGTTGAACAAAACAAACAGAAAATGCGTCGTACTTGAAACGGATAAGCATAAAAGGGATAGATAACGACGTATAGTAAAGATAATGTACATATATATACATGGAGTTCCAAAATGATACAAGTAGCAAGCTCTTAACTCAACCTGCGAAGCAAAGGCCAGCCAGAGTTTAGATATACATATATATAACTCAATCTATATCCAAAAGACAAAAATAAAAATCCCGTTTCTACGAATTCAACCTCTAAGAGGGACAAAATACAAGTTATGTATAAGATGGAGAATATTACTTATATATATAAAATAAAAAAATACAAAACCCTCACAAGTAGATCTTCGCATCCCAAGAGTCTCCAGCATGCTCAGCGAGGTGCATCAGGTCCTACATCTGAAAAATGAAAATATATGTATTGAATAAAGACCGGAGGTTTTTAGTATAGTAAAGGTACCCGTATCCATCTATAACAATATATAAAGCCAATACAAAAGGTTGACTATGACTTTAGTGTTCAATTTTTTTGGACTATATTAACCTTATAACAAACCATTTTATAAAGCAAATTATAAGGATAAAATAGTCATAAATTTTGTTTTGAAAAATCTAATAACTTCCCACTAAAATAAAAACCGTTTTGTTACTTCTATAACTATAATAACACATCTCCAAAAAAAATGCAAACGGTCTGCAAATTGCTAATAAATAAAAAATGGATGAAAATGAATATCAATATATTCACATTCTTTACAATCTTCATGATTTATTGTTTAATTCTATGTTAGTTTGGTTTCTACTTTTCTGTATTTTTCTTGCTGTTTGTTCTTCTCCTTTCTTTAATATCCTAGCCTCCATCATCTTCCATTGCCTTCAGTTGCAAATTTTGGACAATTTTGCAGCAGTTACTGCTTTCACGCGCATAACATCTACTTATATTTTTTTTCTCTTTAATTTACTTATCTAATCTATATTCTCAGTGATTCCTCTATCTTTTTAATTTATTCTAAACCTTTTACGTATAAAAATAGTACTATGTCTCTTTTTTTTATCAATTTAATGTAAAAAAAAAATAATTTTTTGTCTTATCAATTTGATGTAGAAAGAAAACGATTTTTTTTATTTGATATGTATTTTTATTTTTTGATATGTCTTTACCTATTAACGATTGAATGAAAAAAGTCCCATAAATATTTTGTTAACTTATTTTTTCTTTTTTTTTTATTGTTTCAACCTTAATGATTATTTTTTTCTCTTTATTTTTCTATCTCATGGAGCACGTAATTTTTAATTTATTGTTTTTCCTATATATTTTATTTTTTAAACCATTTTGTTCTTGCAAGGATACTCTGTCCGATCTATACTTCGATTCTTTGTCAGCCTCGCCGTGCCTGGCCGCTTTGGCTGAGCCGATGTTATCCTCGTGAACTTGGATTCGATCATGGTACCTGCAAAAGGGTGATGCACCACTATTTTGTGATACATTTTATGCTTAATTGAGTGGATTTTATCAACTTTTTCCACATTTATTCAATGAAATGGCATGGTTTCATAATTTTCTCCTAATTTGTGCTTAAGTGTGAAAACATACTTTTTAGGCCCTTCATTTGCTAATTTTAATTCACCTTTGATTCCACTAGATGTCTTGATGTGTTCGTTGAGTGATTTTAGGTTCAAAAGGCTAGGAATGGATTAAAGGAAAGAAGAGAAAAGCATGCAAAGTGGGTAAATCATGGAAAATCAAGGATTTGGGATGCATTCATCGACGCGCACGCTTGGAATTGAAGTCGCATGGTGACGCGTACGCATACATGACGCGTACGCATACATGACGCGTACGCGTGGAAAGCGAAATTGCCAATCAACGCGTACGCGTGACCCACGCGAATGCGTCGTTTTTTGCACGTGACTTCATTAAAGTGAAAACGCTGGGGCGATTTCTGAGCTTCCCAGGCCCAAATCCAACTCATTTCTGAGCCTATTACATGCAGAATTCAAGAGGAGTCAATGGGGGGAACACATAGTGGAGTTTACATCATGTTTTAGTTAGTTTCTAGAGAGAGAAGCTCTATCTTCTCTCTATAATTAGGTTAGAGATAGATTAGGATTTCTGAGATCTAGGTTTAATTCATGCTTTGATTTACTTTTCCTTTACAATTTCTTGTTCCTCTACCTTTGCTTTTTTAGTTTAGCATTTTACTTCTTGTAATTGTTTACTTTGTTGTTGATGCACTCTTGTTTTTTCTACTTCTCTTTAATGCAATTTATGTTTCATGTTCCTTTATTGTTGAATGGATTTGTTGTTGTTAATTCCTTGCAATTAGTAGTTGTAGATTTATATTTCTTGCAATTCTACTCTTGCTTTCCTCTTATGCCTTCCAAGTGTTTGATTAAATGCTTTGTTGGGTTTTAGAGTAGACTTTTCTCCTCTTGGCTTGGGTTGAGTAATTAGAGACTTTTGAGTTATCAAACTCTTTTGTTGATTGATAATTGGAAATTGCTAATTGATTTGAATGACACTAACTCTAGTCTTTCCTTAGGATTTGACTAGGACTTGTGGACTCAAATTGATTATCTCTACTTGACTTTCCTTCATAGTTAGAGGTTGACTAAGTGGAGCAATGGACAATTCTCATCACAATTGATGATGATAATGAGGATAGGATTTCTAATTCTCGTTCCTTGCCAAGAGCTTTCTTAGTTATTAGTTTACTTCTTTTTCTATTTACATTTCATGTTCCTTATTCAGAACCCCAAAATACTTGTCCCATAACCAATAACAAGAACACTTCCCTGCAATTCCTTTGAGAGACGACCCGAGGTTTAAATACGTCGGTTATTTTTATTGGGGTTTGTACTTGTGACAAAAAATTTTTTGCATGAGAGGATTATTTGTTGGTTTAGAAACTATACTTGCAACGACAATTTATTTCTGAAATTGTATACCATCAAAAATCCGTTCATTAAAATGGCGCCGTTGCCGTGGAATTGCAAATGTGCGCTTGTTATTGGTTATTTTACATGTGTTAATATTGTGAATAGCCTGATTTTTGGATTGCTTTGTTAGTTTTTGCTAGACTTAAGATTTAGTTTTCTTGTTTCTTATTTGATTTTGTTTTCATTTGCTCTTGCTATTATGAATTCTCATCACTTTGGCTATGAGTGTGGTTACAATTATGTTGTAGGAAATGAATGCTTAAATGAGAATGTGCGTCAAGGATGGAACAATCAAAGGTGGGAGGAGCCTCAAGCCTATGGACAACCTTCTTGGCAACAACCTCCTCCGGTCTCTTATAGGTATAATTCCACTCCTAATGCATATCAATCCAATAGCTATGGTGGACCCCCTTGTAGTTACCAACAAGCCCCACCATATGCTTATGAACTCCATCCTCAACATAACCCTCAACCATACTCACAAGCCCCTTTTTACCAAACACCTTTATATGACCCTAATCCTTACCCACCATACCAACAACCTTATGAGCCATATGAACCACACATGGAATCACCACCATTCCCACCTCAACACCTATAAGAACCACCTCCTCCATACTATTACCAAGATGAACTACCTCCAATGTATGAAATTTTTACCCACAAGATGAATTCTACTTTCCACCACAACCCTCCATGGAAGAATACTCATGTCCATCGATCCAAGAGCAATATGATCTTACTTATGCTAGCAATTTAGAACAAGAATCAAGAGATCGCCTCAAGGAAATAATGGACCAGCTTCAAGCAACCATCCGTCATAAGATAGACTCATGGGATTCATGTCACAAGCAAAATGTGTTCAAGGATGATTATGGAGGAGTAACCGTGGAGTGTGTTGTGCAACAAGTGAAAAAAATGGAGAGTGTTGAACTGCCACACCCATATTTCCACCAAGAAGAACCACCTTCCTATTATGAACCCTTCCTTCCAAGTAATGAACCCTCCTATCCACCCCAAGCCCCAATGGATGATTCTCTCACTTTACTCCTTCAAGAGCAAGAAGAGATGAAGAGGGAGGTACTAGAATCCACGGCCACCTTGTTCAAGGTAGTACACACTTTGGCCTCCCAATGCTTGAACACTCAAGGCACTTCCATTGCCAATTGTGGAGAATCAATAGAAGAGTGTAGCATGAAGGAGAGATTAGAAACTCCGGTAGAGAATAAGGAGTGGGATTTTGTATTGGAGAAATTGGAGGAAGCTATGATTGTTGAAGAAGAGGAAGAAGTGGTTGAAGATTTAGGAGATGTTGAAAGTCCATGGGAATGTAGAATCATGGAGCCCTCTTCCAAGAAGCTTGCAATTGATATTGAGGAGGGTGTACAACCTCCAAAACATATCATGGTTGAAGATTTTGAAGAGGTTTATCAAGAGATGGATTCAATCATTGGTAAATTCTTATCTATAATTGAATCCCCCCCATTGGACTTGACATGGAGATTAAAGAAGAAGAGGCACAACCTCCCATGCCCTTGGTAAGTAATGAAAAGAGATCGAATTGGAAGAAAGCCACCAAGAGGATGAGGTTAAAATTGAAGAAGCTTGTAAAGAGGTGGAGGTAATCAAGGAAGAGTACAAGGGAGTAAAACTTGCAAGATCACTGGAACCACCCCTTCCTAAGTCACCATCCAACACAACATTCAAGTCGGTAAAATTCTTATCCTTAAGCTTTACTTTCTCACTTGAATAGGGTTTGATTGAAAATGATGGTCAACTTAGAGCTCTTTATGGAATTAAGAGTAGGAGAAAGTTGTGTAGTGGTTGGAAATATCACTCTAAGTTTAGGATGGTTGCATGCTCAAAGTTGAATATCAATGGTTGGCATGGAACCAAATTGCATGGGTCTAGGAGAATGTTTGGATGCTTAATTGAGAATTCATGAGCCTTGTCATCCGGATTTAACTATGGTAGTCCACAAGAAGATGGGTGCAAGAACAAGGTTTGGGACCCCGAAATTCATTCCAACAATCAAAACTCTTGGGGCCTTGTCATTTACTTAAGCTTACTTGAAGGTTTTATGCACCTAGTTTGGGATCCCGGTGGACATTGGAGATGAAAACATTGGTGGGGATTCAAGGATGAATTCAAGTATAAGCCACCATAGCAAGGATCCCATCAATGGTCCAACTTAAGGACTTTAAATAAAAGTGCTAGGTGGGAGACACCCCACATTGGAAAACTCTTTCCATTCCCTTGTAAATATAATCAATGAATGATTTGAGTTGCCATTGTAGGTAGTTTCTCTTCTTTGAATATTCTTGTTTTAATGCCCTAGTTGTTAGTTTGTTTAAATTGCACCTTGTTCTTGAATTGTATATTGCTTGTATTACAAGTTTGGTTAGTTTTGTATTTGAAAATATTTGAGAAACCAAAAGATTTGTGGTTAATTTATATTTTGGTTAGTTTTGAGTTGTAGAGAGTGTTAGGAAAGCTTTAAGCTCTATTTTAGTGTTTTGGAAAAAAAAAAGAGGGGGCAGGCACGCGTACGCGTGGATGCGCCAACATAGCCCCCATACATTTTCCAGAGACTTGTGCCAAAGTTATGCCGAAACTGTGCCTTTGGCACAACTCCATCCCACGCGTAGGCATATTTTACGCGTACGCGTCGACTCCCACTCTCTCCATTCACGCGCACGCATCACTGACGCGTACGCGTGGATTCAAAATCGTTAACACCCCTGACGCGCAAGCCCTAGCTAGACGCGTCCCTTTCCCCTCTCAATGTTCCATCTTTTCTTCTCCTTCCAAACCCAGAACCACCATAACCACTTCCAAGTTTCGGCAACCACCACTCTGGCGACCAAATCGCCGCCGATCGTTCTCTTTTCCCCCTTTCTCTTCTTATTTTCTTTTTCCTCTTCTCCCTTCTCTTACCCTTCTCGGCCATTCCTTCTCTACCACCACCAGCGACCGCCGTGTTCCACCATTACCGCCGGCGAGCCACCAATCATCACCACAACTTCTTCTCTTCCTCCATTTCTCTCTTTTCCCTTCTTTCTCTACTGTCTCAGCACCCACAGCAGAATTTGGTGCCCTGCTCTGCACTACTCCCCTGTTCTCTAAGCCCGCGCCGCTTCTATACCACACAGAACCGCTATGGCAGCACCACCACTGAGCCAATAGCGTCTCAGTTCCCTTCTAGTTGCTGCCCCTTCCTCTTCCATTTCCATTTCTGCTCATTCCAGGTTTTCCCATGTTCTTCCCCTGTTTCAATTCTTGCTCTGTTTTTAATTTTTGTTTAGATAATTTTTCATGTTAGTTTAGTTGATTAAATTTTGTTTGATTAGGTTAGTTAGAATTGCATGTGGTCAGGTAGTTAGGATGTGGTTAGAGGATTTAGGCCTGTTTTGCTGTTTTTCACTGTCTGAAATGGATGCTTGAACACTGCTTTGATTGAGTAAAGATGATGTTTGTGTTCTATGCTTTCACATGCTACTATAATTGGTTGTTTTGGATTTACATACACTATTTGTGCTGCCATGCTGATTTGAATTGTATTACTCTGTTTAATGCTACCAGAATCATATGAAATCACTGTTGTTATACATATTTGATTTATTCTGGATTTGTATGAGTGTTTTGCTGCTATTTGCCATTCGGGAACATCTAATTTACTACTGGAATGCTGCCAAAATTTTTGGAAATTTCCCTATTGCTAACTTGCAACTTAGGGATTGAACTTGGCACTCTTTGAATTAAGACTCATTTGGATTATGCCAAGTTCAATTCATAAGTTAATTTGGTCAGCATTTTCGTTTTTATCCTGGTTCTTTTTTTCATGTGCACTGATGGAATCAAGGGACTAATTGTTGGAATTCTGTGGCAATTAGGACCTTGATTAACCAAATCATGTTGAACCTCTTGAATGTTTTGAATCATGCAAGTTAGGTCCAATTTCCATCCTTCATGGTCATTTTCATTCGTACTTTTCTCATTGACCATTGAAATGCTTTCTAAACCTTCAAGTGACCTAGTCTTGTCCTTTTTGAATGAGGTTCTGTTGAGTTGTGATCATTGGTGTAATTTCACTCATGTAACCATTGTCCAATTCACCTTAGGTTACATGAGTACATTCCTTATTTTGCAACACCAATTTTTACAAACTTAGTGACCATAAACATTTATGATGCTTTGCATTCCTTTCATGTGATTTATGCATTCCACATTTTATCGTCAATGTATTGCATCATTCTCATGAAGTGAGTATGCTTGTTTTCTATACTTTTTGAACTTCTCTTAGTTAAGTTCAATAATTGGCATGCCACTAATATTTGACCAAGTTTTCTAACTTTGACTTAGTTGACTCTTTAACTCTTCTTTTTAGTTTTCACATTAATTCTTCTATATTCTTTGAGGCATGATGTTTATTGTTACTTAACAAACAAGCATTTTCCTATCATTGCGTGATTTCTTGGATTGTGTTTTGATTGATTTCTAAATTCTGTTTTCTTGCATTCCAAGAATTCATTCTTGTGACTCACTTCATGAGAATATCTCAATTTTTTCCTATTGTCTGTTTTCTGTCTGCTACTTATCTCCTTGTTTTTCCATCCCTCTGCTTTGCTTAATATGTTATCTCCTGTAATTTCTGTTTTTCAGGATGTCTGACAGAGGCAAGGGAAAAGCAAAGGTTACCTCCAGGAAGAGGAAGAAGTCTCAGTCCTCTACTGATTCTGCGACCTCCAATTATGCCAAGATATACCTCTCTGACAAGGATAAGGAGGATCAGCTCCTTCCTTCTACCAACGCAGAGAAATTTCCCAATCTGTACTGTGATTTCTGCTTTTCAACTTTTCAGAAGCGGAAGCTCAACCTGGAGAAGAAGCTGGCTATCCCTTCAGATTTGAGGCAGTCCATTGAGCTTTGACTTGAGGGGTTGGGCCTGTCCTTCGTGGATAGGGAGCTAGCTAGGGTGAACGAGTCATGGGTCTGGAAATTTTACTGCAATTTCTTATCACCGACCCTTAATGGGTGGAAATTAGATTCCCACACAAAACTCATCGGCAAGTGTACCGGATCGCATCAAGTAGTAATTACTCACAAGAGTGAGGCCGATCCCACAGGGATTGATGGATTGAGCAATTTTAGTTAGGTGATGAATTTAGTTAAGCGAATAGTTGATGATTTGAGTGATTTTGATCAACAGAAGCTAAATTGCAAGAAATTAAAAGTGCAGAAGGTAAATTGACTGAATCTAAAGGCGCTGAAGAAGTAAAGTTGCAAAAACTTAAAGAGCAAGAAATCAAAAGAGCTGAAACTTAAATTGCAAGAAAAGTAAATTGCAGAAGCTTAAAATGCAAGAAATGGAAATTACTGAATCTAAATTGCTGAGAAATGTAAATTGCTTGAAGAATAAAAGGATTTGGATGCTGGGATTTGGAATTGAACAAGGAATTACAAATTAAAGTAAATCAGAGAGCTCTGAGATGCAAGAATTCAGATCTGGATCTCAGTAGCAAGAACAGAAATGGAAAATTTCTTCAAGAGACAAAACATCAAGAAAACTTGAATCAATTATGAAATCCTAAAGAGAAATTGAAGATCGAAGAAGAGCAATGAGATTAGAAAGCAGATCTAGATCTCAATTGCTCTCTTGATCAAGCAAAAGAGAAATTGCAGAAGAAAATAAAATTGAAAATAGTAGAGAAGATTAAAATCTAATCCTGAGAACAATTGAGAAGAAAACCAAGAGATGATTCTCAGAATTTGAATCAATGGAGCTCTTCAATCTCAATTCCAAATCCAAGAACAGACAGTAGAAGTTGCAGAAGAAAAGAAAATGAAAACAGAAAGAAAACTAAATCCAATTCCCAATTCTCCAAATTCCCAAATGAAAATTCAAAAGTAAAAAAATAAAAATGAGCTAAAAGTCCTTTACAAATCAAACTTAATCCTATTTATAAACTTTCTATTTTGGTCTTCAAAGCTTGGAGTGGGCCTTTTGGTTTTTGGATTTGAAGAAAGATGGGTCCGGTTGGCTTTGGTTCAAGTTGGTTTGGTGTGTGGGAGCCTTCCAGGGGAGCGCTCCGTTTGGTATAGTGAGTGTTACGTTCACTCTTGGTTGGTGAACCTTGGTTGCAATTGGTCCTTGCCCATAGTGTTCACTAAGTGAGCGTTCCGCTCACTCTTTGAGCGCTACATTCCTTTGCCTTCCTTGGCTAGCTTTGATCCTAGCTATCCTTGGCCAAGAGAGCACGAAAAAGGTAGCAAAAGGGAGCGCTACGCTTGAATTCTTGAGCGCTACTCCTCCTTGTCTTGCCTTGTGCATGCTTGGCTTCTTGGAGTGCTACGTTCAATGGAGTGAACATTGGCCTTGCTCCCTTTGTTGTGCGCTAACCTGGTTCCCTCTTCGAGCTTTAGTGAGAGCACTGCGCTTCCTTAAATTTCTTGGGCAAGAGCCTTGCTCTCCTTGGCTGAGGCACGAAAAAGGTGGCACAAGGGAGCGCTATGCTCGAATTTTTGAGCGCTAGGCCTTGCTCCTTTGTTTCCCAGCCAAGCTTCCTTGCCAAAGTCCACGAAAAAGTGAAAGAAAGTGAGCATAGCGTTCTCTTCTTTGAACGCTATGCCTTGGCATGTGCTGCACCATTTGGTGCTTCCTCTTGGGCGCTCCGTTTGCAACCTTGAATGCTCCTTGTGAGCTTTGATGCGCCACGCTTTATTTTCATGGGCCACGCTTTTTAAAGCGTGGCCTAAGGTCCAAAACATGCTCAAACTTCAAATATGTGCCAAAAATTCCTCTTTCCATAATTTCTTCCCCTACAAGCAACCAAACAACTAATCAAAGTCCCACCAAAATTACTAGATCTTTGCATCATGTAATAAATCAATTAATTCTAGCATAAAAGCTATGATTTTGTGTAAAATAAATGATGTTTGATTGATTCAAGATGATCATGAAAATCCATTCTAATTACTTACTTATAGTGCAAGAAAGTGCATAAAACCTAATGAAACTAATGAAAAATGCTTGTAAAACTAGCATAAGATGACTTGTCATCACAACACCAAACTTAAATCTTGCTTGTCCCCAAGCAAGCACTAAACATTGAGAAGAAATGAAATGAAATAAAGAAGCATACATGTCCTTATTTAGCAGATAATAGAATTTGAACTATGGGGTTTTATGCAGACAAAAATGCAGCTCAATTATTCTTTGCTGATAATTAAGAGATGCTTCTTTGAGGAATCACTAGAGTTGCTGTCATACTGCCTAGCTCTTTGATTGATCCCTTTTTGGTTTTTCCTTCTTTCTTTTGTTTAGAAAGCTTATTTCTCAATGATACTCAGCGTCAAGTGTTGCAGCAGTCTTTTGGCTAAATTTTGCTCAATACTTCATCACTACAGACACTTGGCTCACAAATTCTCTTAGGAACATTGATGCCCAACATCTCTTTGGATCACTAAATGCTTTGTAACTAGGTTGCTCTTGATAATGGACTTTCAGTTGGTAATCCCGGAGTAGTTAATCCAAGTTACCAAGTTTTAAAAGACTCCTTAGAACCTAATTGTCCAAGCATATCCTAGTACAAAAAGCATCACAGGTATATGTCCTAAGGTCCAAGCTATTGGTGTCTAGCCTTATTGTTTGTTTCTTTGCCAATTCTTGGCTTTTCTTTTCTTTTTCTTTCTCACTTTGCTTCATTTTCTAGGAAATTTCATTTATAAAAGGTTTTATGACAGCAACCAAGTTCACACTACAAAGAACACTCTAATATGCAGCTTTTATTATTAAGCTTATCATCTTAATAAGGCAATCACCACCATAAGTTTTCATTCTAATTCCTACAACATTGGATAATCACTTTCTTTTTCAAACATTTTCTCTTATTGATGCAAAAAGGGAAACAAAACATGAATTTAAAGCAGATGAGTGACAACAAGCATTATGCAAATTCTAACAAGAAGACTACTCAAGATATGAAAATGCAGAACATAAAATATTTGGAGGCATATCATGTTTCAGATATGCATCATCCTTATTTAATTAAAACTATAAAAAGAACTCCACCACCTCTAGTTGTCGTGCTCTTTCCCCTTGCTGCTTTCTACTTTCTTCTTCTCTTCCTCTTTGACTTCTTCTTTCTTTCTTAGGGTTCTTCAACAGGGCACCTTCGATCCCAAATTCTGTCCACCTGATCCCAGAGCCCAACATCCTTCAAGCCTTGTTGCATGTGTGCCGTCTTTTTTTTGGCTAGTGCTCTCTGATGGTCGATCAACTCTTGGCATTGCTCAAATGGCTTGATCTGTTGGTTCAATGCTTGCATGCTATGAACTACATACTCCAACTTTGCTTGAGTTGCTATATCATACTCCATTCTATCCACGTTCCTATGCTCTCCAATTGTATGATATATATTCTTCCATTGGTAGAGATTTTGGGTGTACTCACCATACTTGGTTTGTCGTAGGGACAATCTGTTAAATGACTTTTGAAAGTTTGTGGATTGTTCCCTTTGCCCCTCAAGAATTTTTACCTGAAAATCTCTCTGTTGTTCCAACATTTGGAGATGGAAATTTTCTTTTTTCTCCATCATTTGCTGCTGCCACTGTTGTTGTTGCTCACGACCCTTCAAATATCGCTCTTGTTGCCTCAAGTGTTGCTCCTATTGTTGCTCCTGTGCTCTCATGTATTGTTGAGACATTTCTTCAATGGCTCTTTGCATATGGCTCAGATCTATTGCACCAGGAGCTTGTTCCCCCTCAACTTGTGGTCTTCTCCTTCTTTCTTGAGCTCTCCTCTCTTGCTGATTGTCAGTGTCATCAGTGACACCCTCCATGCTTTGCTTGGTGATCCCTCTGCTCCCTTTTACCTTTTCAGTATTTTCATCCTCAAAGAGCACTCCAGCTCTTTTGCACAGCCTCACAATAGTGCTTGGGTGACCAAGTCTGCTTTTACCAGTATCCTCAGCTATTTCTTGAATACTATCCGCGATGAGCTGTGGGACATTGACTTCTCCTCCCCTAAGTATGCAATAGGTTAGAATTGCTCTCTTGATTGTGACCTCAGATGTATTTGCAGTAAAAAAGATGGATCTTCTCACTATCTCATACCAACCTTTGGCTTCTGGTGTGAGATCTATTATTTTCAAGTGACTTGGAGCTCCCTCTGAGTCCCTTTTCCAATCCTTGCCTTCAGAACACAACCCATTTAATATCTCATCAGGGTCATTCTCACCCTGTAGTCTTTCCTCAAAACTGGGTTCTCTATATGATATTATCCTTATCTGTAGGACTCTTATAATGGATGGTGGACTAAAATCTACCTCAACTCCCTAACATAACTCTTATAGGGAGGGTTGTCTTTGCTTATCCTCACAGTATTTGCATAAAATTCCCTTATCATGACTGCACTGATGTCTGTGAGAGGTTCACAAAGAAGTTCTCATCTCTTCTCTGCCTCTATTCTTCTCATGATGGGATATTCTCCCTCCTTCAGTCTGAATCCCATCTCTAGAATGACTTTCCTTGATTCCATTAGCCTATAATACCTTGATTCATGAAATGGAGACTTAAACCTCTTGGTATCATAGGTTGGTGGTTCGGCTACTACTGGTTCCTTTCCTTTCCTTCTTCTAGAACTTGAGGAAGCCATATATTAAGAAGGAAAGAAAGGAGAAGAAAAGATAGGCCTTGGTTAGAGCACAGCTATGATGGAGAAAATGGGAGGTAGGGTGTTGTGTGATGCCTTTGGGTGAGAGAGTGAGGGTGTACCGTGTTTGGGAGGGATATTTGAGTGAAACAAAGGTAAATAAGGGAGGAGGTCTTATATAGAGAAAGCAAGGATATGTGAACTCAGGAACTATCATGGTCAATTTATAGCCAAGGCATGAAACAAAGCAAAGAGTTAGAGGGAAGCATTGGCTCGGTCATGTGGCAAAGAATGGTGAGGATTGAGCAATTTGTTGTTGAGGATCCATGAGATGGACGGCCTGCATGTGAAGATGAGTGAAGATAAGGATTGCTCCTCCATTGGCTGCATGTGGTTCGGCCTCCAAGGTGCAAAGACATGCAGATTTTGTTTTCAAGAGAGCATACTTCCCTAGGCACATGTGACTTCCTTTTTCATCTTGTGATGACCGTGCATGCTTTCTTTGTCTCCTTCTCAATATTCTTTACTCTTATCCACGTGAATTAAAGCATAATGAGCTTAAACCTTAGATTTCAATACGGTGATGGTGCACTACATATGTATAAAAAGAAAATGTTGCTATGTGTTCCTTATGTGTGAATAACCAACCATGCTTCTTAAAAATTAAACAAAATTTTGGTGAACATCAAACTTATTTTCTTCTAAGTGATCTACATAAAATCCAATGAATATCCATCATAATTAGTATATTCATTATAAGGAACCTTTTATTTGCTACCATGCTACCATAAACTCATAAAATGATGCAACGCATGGTTTATCTATTCATGAATTTGAGCCTTGGAGTAAGAATGATTTTTCTTGAAGTGCATAGCATATACAGACACCAAACTTAGAGTTTGGCTATATACTTAAACAAAATGCATGAGTATATATCTTAAGTTGGTTTTATGATCATTTATGCATGAAAAGCTATTTTGAAGTGCCTTTAGGCACACCAAACTTAGGAGTCAAGCATATGCTCTAAAATGATATGTACAATTATTAAATCCACTCATGAGAGCTCAAATTTATGCTAGAGAAACCAGTAATTATTGAAATTAAAATAACAGCAAGAACATTAAATCATGGGCTGCCTCCCATGGAGCGCTCTTTTATTGTCACTAGCTTGACATTGGTCCCTTATTAGGGTGGTTGATGATTGTGGTGCCTCAATTTGTCTCCTCTCACTGTGAGCCTTCTTCTTGTATGTTGATGGTCAATCTCCACATGCTCCAGTGAGAGTATCTTGTTGATGGTATAGTAATCATCAGTTTGTGGATTTGTCTCCAACTGCTGGTATATCAATCTTACTCTGTCCCCTTTTGAAAACCCTTCAGTTGGTATCTTCTTGTTCTTCCACCCTTTTGGAACTCTTTTCTTATTCTTTTTCTCCTTCTTCACTTGTCCTTCTTTTTCTGCAGCAGGTTTTATGTTAGGAACTTCCTTCTCAATAATCAAGTCTTCAATCCCTTCCTGCCTTCTCTTCTCAGCCTTCACATGTTCCTTACCCTCTTTCTCTTCTCCACTCTTCATCTCTTGCTCTACAGGTGAGCTGATGATCTCTTCATTGGGTTTTTCTTTCCACTGTAAATCTTCTTCTTCATCCCTCATGCTGCTTTTCTCCTTAGCAATAGGCTGTACTCCTTGGAAGACATTCAAAGTGATCTTCTCATCATTTACCCTCAGAGTCAATTCTCCTTGTTCCACATCAATAATGGCCCTTGTTGTGGCTAGAAAATGTCTTCCTAATATCAGAGAGTCATTCTCCTCTTCTCCTAAGTCTAGGATTACAAAATCTGTAGGAAATATAAATTTCCCCACCCTAACCAAGAGATTTTCAATCACCCCCTCAGGAATTACCAAAGATCTATCCACTAGCTCCAATGACATTTGTGTAGGCTTCACTTCTTCTATAGATAGCCTTCTCATCATAGACAGAGGCATGAGGTTAATACTGGAGCCCAAATCACACAGTGCCTTGTCAATGACTGTGTTACCAATGGTACAAGGCAAGTAGAAACTCCCAGGGTCTTTGAGCTTTAGTGGAATGCCTTCTTGGACCAATGCACTGAATTCCTGGGTTAGGATCACTGTCTCTCTCTCATTCTAGCTCATTTTCTTGTTGATAAGCTCTTTGAGGAATTTTGCATATAGAGGTGATGACATGTCAACATGTCATGTTTTTCTATGCTTTTTCATACAAGAAATTGATGATTAGTGCTTAAATATTGCATTCTTTTATGCTTAAATGGTATATTTCCTTGATCTTTTAATTTTATAAATTTGGTAGGAAATAAGAAGAAAAAGAAGCAAAGAAGCACAAAATAAGCTAAAAAGGAGAAAAAAAGAGCTTTGGGGCACACTTTGAATATATTTGGCATGAAATTGAGGGACGAGTGAAAGGCATCTTTAAGAACTAAAAACAAGCAAAAATAAACCAAAGTGGCTTCACCAAGGCTCGAAGGGGGAGACACAAAGAAAGCAAGGCAAGAGCAAAATAGTGCTCAGTTCACTTTTCTAACTTAGCTTTATCGGGCTCCCACTCAAGAAAATTCAAGGAAAAGGCTCACAAATTGCAAATTAAGCATTGCTTTTCTGTTTTTAAAATTCTCCAAGCATTTTTATTTTCTGTTGCATTGCTTCCAATTTACATTTCCTGCAATTGCTCTAAATTCTTATTCACTGAAATTTTGCTTCTCTGTTTACATTGCTCCCAGCACCCAGCGTTTTAGGTGTTTTAGGAAATTCAGTTTTCCACAAAAATACCATCAAGTTTTTGGCGCCGTTGCCGGGGATTGATTTAGATCAACAATGATTAAGTGGGTGAGAAGTCTAGATTAAGCATTTTTTTTTATTTTGTTCTTGAAACCAAGGTGTTTGTGTTTTTGCCTCACTAAGAAATTCTCATCTCTGATATGAGTAATTTCAATTTTCATTGATGTTTACAAAATACAAATGGAGTTCAACTCATCTTATGGTCAAACAAAATTTTATGGGATATTACCCACCATCATCAATCTCTAATGATGGCTGGGAATATCACCAAGAGAATACACATTTTGAGCACTCCAATTCATGGAGATTTGCTTCAGAGACACAAGATGAGCAAGAGAGTCATATGGAATACTTCCCACCACCACAAAATGATGCAAGTCATGACTCTAATGGTGGCTGGGAGTATTACCAAGAAACTGCAAATTCTGAGCAGTCAAGTCACATGAGAGATTGTCCAATAGCCAAAGACTCACAACCAAAACAAACTTCCAATAGCCAAAGACTCTCAAAACTTGAGTCCATGCTCAAAAGATTTACAGAGGAGACAAAGAAGTACTGGGAAGAACAAGAAAAGTCCCTCAAAAACATGGAAGTAAGGTTAGCTCAGTTGTTGAGTGCAAAGAAGAAAGAGGAAAGGCTCAGGGAACAACTAATTCAAAAGGCTGTTGATGAAGAAAACACTCCAAAAATCACACAGCAACCATGTCTTGAATTCAAGGAAGTGAAGGCAATTAATAAAAGCACCGAGAAGAGGATTGTGACCAAAATACCAAGGACAACATTCAAGAGGAGGTCAACCACAAACAATCCAATCCCTGGACCACTAGCAAGCAAGCCCAATCAAGTCATTTACAAAAGAAAGCTTGCTGAGGAAAGGCCAAGACAAGGGACACTAGCTGAATCTTTCCCTCTCTTGAGGTCATTCCTCTTAACAAACTGGAAGAAGAGGAAGAGAGTGAAGAACAACATGTCAAGCTAATGACACTAAAAGAGCACTTGTTGGGAGGTAACCCAACCGTAGGTAACATTTCTTCTCTGCTTTGTTTTCGTTCTTTGTTTTGTTTAAATTCAATAAATTGGCATATGGTTACATTCTAAGTTTGGTGTTGCCTTGCAACAAATTGTTTTCAATCTTTTTGGATGATTGCATCAAATTAAAAATGAAAGTGACACACCAAGATTCTAAGTTTGGTGTGCCACTTATTTTCTATGCAATTCATTCAAGCAACACTACTTGTTTGCATAATCATAATGCCTATGCAGTTTTATTTCTCTCTTTTAATTTGACACTTTTTCATTCTATTTTCTTTAGTCATTTTTCTATTTTAAAATGCTTTCATTTTAGTTTGCTTATTTACTGTGTTTGTTAATATATTACCAAGAGAGCTTTATTCATGACAGATTCTTGGCTTCGTGATTGTACTTAACAAATAACAGTTTCACTTACTTAGTTTTAATTCAAATAAATTGACATATGATTGCATTCTAAGTTTGGTATTGCTATGAAACTAATTGATGTGCTTCCAGTTGCGTTGGAAAGCTGAAATTCAGAGCTTTCCAACGATGTATCATAGTCCATATTTGGCATGAAATTAAAGCACGAGTAAAAGGCATCTTTAAGGACTAAAAACAAGCAAAAATAAACCAAAGTGGCTTCACCAAGGCTCGAAGGGGGAGACACAAGGAA
>NC_029786.2:60673298-60715007 GCF_000816755.2 Arachis ipaensis
TTTTACTTTCTGTTGCATTGCTTCCAATTTACATTTCTTGCAAGTGCTCTAAGTTCTTATTCACTAAAATTTTGCTTCTCTGTTTACATTGCTTCCAGCACCCCAGCCCCTTTACTTTTCATGCAATTTACATTTCTTGTCATTTAAGATTCTTGCAATTTACTTTTCTTGTTCTTTAAGTTTCTACACATTTACTTTCTGCACTTTAAATTTCCTGTTATTTACATTCTGTTGGCTACAAATTCACACAATTCACTCAATGTTAGCTTGACTAAACTAATCACCCACTAAAGTTGCTTGATCCATCAATCCCTGTGGGATCGACCTCACTCTAAGTGAGTTTTACTACTTGATACGACCCGGTACACTTGCCGGTGAGTTTTAGGTGTTTTAGGAAATTCAGTTTTCCACAAAAATACCATCAAGAGGCATTTGTTCTAGAGCTTCAGCAAGTGAAATATTGATGTCTAGCTTCTTAAACACCTCTAGGAACTTAGGAAACTGTTGGTATTTGATCTCCTTGTTAAACCTTTGAGGGTATGGAATGGAGGGAGTGTATGTCTTCACTATTGTCCTCTGTTCTTGTGACTGTTCCTCCATGACTTCCTTTCCTTTCTTTGAAGCTTGAGGTTCCTCTTTCTCCTTGAGCTTCTATTAGTCTTGCTTATCTTTGAGTGTCTCTTCTTCCTTGCTGTTGGCCTTATCACTCTCCACAGGCTTCTTGTTGGTTTCTTTCTCAGCTGGCTTCTTTTCGTTTACCAAGGTTCTTCCACTCCTTAGTTGAATGGCTTTGCATTCTTCCTTGGGGTTGGGAATGGTGTCACTTGGCAATGCATTGGTTGGCCTCTCAGTCACTGCTTGCTTGGACAACTGGCCAATCTGCCTTTCCAAATTTCTCATTGAAGCTTTATGGTTCTTGCTGGTTAGCTCTTGATGTTTCATCATCTTTTCCATCAGTATCTCCAAGTTGCAGATCCTTTGAGATTCTTGGGGTCGTTGTGGTTGGTTATTGATAAACCCCAATTTTGTGGTTTATCTTGTGCTTAATTTGGAGGATTTTATCACCTTTTCTCACATTTATTTAATGAAATAGTATGGTTTTGCAATTCTCCCTTGATTTGTGCTTAAATGTGAAAACATGCTTTTTAGGCCCTTAAATTGGTGATTTTAATTCATTTTAATTCCATTCGATGCCTTGATGTGTTTGTTGAGTGATTTCAGGTTCACAAGGCAAGTATTGGATGGAAGAAGTGAGGAAAAAAGCATGCAAAGTGGGAGAACTCATGAAGAGATGAAGGAACCGTAAAATTGTCAAGCCTGACCTCTTCGCACTCAATCGACCATAAGTTGAGCTACAGAGGTCCAAATGAGGTGCTTCTAGTTGAGTTAGAATGCTAACATCTGGGGCTTCAAAATGATATAAAATTTGCCATAGTTGCCTGATGTATAGGGGCGCGCACGTGCACTGTACGCGTGCACGCCGATGGAGCACGTGGTTCACTAAAGTGAAATCGTGGCCAGCGATTTGCAACTCATTTTGGGCCTAATCCAACTCATTTCTGATGCTATTGAACCCAAGGATTGAAGGGGGAATGAACCAAGTAGTCATAATTTAGTTTTCATCATGTTTTAGGGTAGAATTCTAGAGAGAGAGGATCTCTCCTCTCTCTAGATTTAGGATAGAAATTAGGGTAAAGTTAGGTTAATCACTCTCAAATTTCTCTTTCAATTCTTGTTTTGATTTCAATTCTCTTTATATTTTAGTGTTCTATTGTCTTAATCTTCTTAGTTTCTCTTGTAAATTTCTTGTTTTGCTCTCTTTTATGTTGATGAACCATTGTTGGATCTTAATTTTCTTTAATGCAATTTTATGTTTCCATGCTCTTTTATGTTCATCTTAGTTGTTATTATTGAATTCTTGCTTATGTTAGTCATGGGTTCCTTTAATTCTTGCATTTTATGATGTTTACTTTTCTTGCACTCTAGGTGTTTGATAAAATATTTACACTAGTTTTTGAGTAGTTTTCTTGACTCTTGGCCTAGGCTAAGGGAATTGAGTGACCTTGAGTCATTGGGTCTCAATGATTTGGTGATTTGAGAACCCTTGGTGATCAATTTGATATCCTATGACACTAACCCACTACTAATCTAATTAGTAGATAGGTTGGGACTTATGGGTTGATGTGATCAAAGCCATTTGACACACTTCAAGTCTAGGAGTAGATATTACGTACTTAAGGCTTTTGGAAGTAGACTTAATGAGCTTGGCCTCTCATAATTATCAATGTATGGTTTGTAGACAAGGATGGTGATCTTAATTACCTATGTCTAGCCAAGAGTTCTTTTCCTTTATTTTATTAAGTTCTTATCATTTACTTTCTTGTCATTTATTTTCTTGCCAATTATAAAATCAAACCCCCCTTTGCATTTTCATAGCCAATAATTAAACACTTCATTGCAATTCCTTGTGAGACGATCAGGAGTTCAAATACTTCGGTTAATTTTCATTTGGGGTTTGTAATTGTGACAAAACCATAATTTAATTTGATGTGAGAGTTGTTTGTTGGTTTGGGGCTATGCTTACAACGAAGTAATTCCTTTCTTTAGGAAGAAAATCTAGACCGACAACGATTTTCACTATCACCCCACCAGGACAGTAACTGGGTGGAGGATGTGCATAGATTATAGAAGACTGAATGATGCTACAAGGAAAGATCATTTTTCTCTCCCATTCATTGACCAGATGCTGGAAAGATTAGCTGGCCATGCCTATTATTGATTCCTGGATGGGTACTATGGGTACAATCAAATAGTGGTGGATCCTAAGGATCAAGAAAAGACTTCCTTCACCTGTCCATTTGGAGTTTTCACTTACAGAAGGATGCCCTTTGGGCTGTGCAATGCCCCTGCAACTTTTCAAAGGTGTATGCTTTCTATATTTTCTGACATGGTGGAAAAGTTTTTAGAAGTCTTCATGGATTATTTTTCTACCTTTGGCAATTCATTTAACACTTGCTTGCATCATTTAACTCTTGTTTTGAAAAGATGCCAAGAAACTAACCTGGTATTGAATTGGGAGAAATGCCATTTCATGGTTCCTGAAGGGATAGTTCTTGGGCATAAGGTTTCAAGGCAAGGTATAGAAGTTGACAAAGCTAAAATAGAAATCATCGAAAAGCTTCCTATACCTGTTAATGTGAAAGCAGTAAGGAGTTTTCTTGGACATGCGGGTTTTTACAGGAGGTTCATCAAAGATTTTTCAAAAATAGAAAAAGAGAAAACTTTAAAGAGAAAACTCATTACAACACCAATTATCACACCCCCTGATTGGGAATTACCTTTTGAACTCATGTTACATACTATGCTAGCAAGGTGTTAAATGAGGCACAGAAAAATTACACCACCACTGAGAAAGAGCTCTTGGCTATTGTATATGCATTTGATAAATTTAGACAATAATTGATTGGTTCAAAGGTTATAGTGTATACTGATCAAGTTGCTCTCAAGTATATGAAGTCTAAACAGGATTTAAAGCCAAGGCTTATTAGGTGGGTGTTACTGCTACAAGAATTTGATATTGAAGTGAGAGAAAGGAAAGGGAATGAGAACCAAGTAGTAGATCACATGTCAAGGCTACCACAAGAAGTTAATCAAGCTCCACATTCAGTGAATGAAAGCTTTCCAGATGAACACCTCTTACAAGTCCAACAAGCTCCATGGTTTACAGACATTGCAAACTACAAGGTTGAAAGGAAGATCCCTCAAGAATTCACCAAGCAACAAGTGATGAAGCTGCTCAATGAAGCCAAGAAGTTCTTATGGGATGAACCATTCTTATTCAAGAGGTGTCCAGATGGAATGATTAGGAAATGTGCTCCTGAGAGTGAGATGAGGGACATACTATGGCATTGTCATGGTTCAGCTTATGGTGGACACTTTGGACCAGAAAGAACAGCAGCCAAAGTACTTCAAAGTGGATTTTATTGGCCAACCATCTTCAAGGATGCTAGAGAGTTTGTTCATCAATGCAATGATTGCCAAAGAGCTGGAGGATTGACAAGAAAAAATGAGATGCCTCAGAACTACATCTTAGAAGTAGAACTCCTTGATCTTTGGGGAATAGATTTTATGGGCCCCTTTCCACCATCATATTCTTTTAAATAGATACTTGTGGTAGTAGAGTATGTCTCAAAGTGGGTAGAAGCCATAGCAACAACCACATGTGATGCACAGATTGTCCTCCAATTCCTTAAAAAGCACATTTTTACTAGATATGGAGTGCCTAAGGGTCTTGTCAGTGATGGTGGTAGTCATTTTTACAATAAATAGATGGAGAAATTACTTCACAAATATGGGATGATGCATAAAGTAGCTACACCATATCATCCACAGACCAATGGCCAAGCAGAGCTTGCAAATAGGGAGTTGAAGAGGATTCTGGAGAAAACAGTGGGGAGCACAAGAAATGATTGGGCCAGGAAATTAGAAGATGCTCTCTGGGCATATAGGACAGCCTTCAAAACTCTTATTGGAAAGTCACCTTTTCAGTTGTTGTATGGCAAGTCTTGCCACTTTCTTGTAGAGCTTGAACACAAAGCTTTCTGGGCCACTAAACTCCTCAACCTTGATTCTCAAGCAGCAGGAGAGAAGAGGTTATTACAATTAAATGAGTTGGATGAGTTTAGACTGGAAGCCTATGAAAATGCAAAGATATACAAGAAAAAAGCTAAGAGATGGCATGACAGAAGGATCTCAAAGAAGGAATTCAAACCAGGACAGCAAGTACTCTTGTACAACTCCAGACTCAAAGTTTTCCCTGGCAAACTCAAGTCTAAATGGACTGGCCCCTACTTAGTGACAAAGGTTCTTCCTTATGGAGGCCTTGAACTGCTAGATGAAGCAACAAAGAACAATTTCACAGCAAATGGTAACAGGGCAAAGCATTACTTGGGAAGCCATTGGGACAAAGAGAAGGAGACTCAGAAATTAAGCTGAGCAAGAATGAAGGATGTCAAGCTAGTGACATTAAAAGAGCGCTTGTTGGGAGGCAACCCAACCAAAGGTAGTTTTCTTTTCTTAACTATTTCAATAAGAGGATTGGGTAGTTTTATCTATATTGCAAGGAGCTAAGTTTAGTGTTACATACCAAAACAATTTAAGGGTGAATGAAGGATGCTAAGTTTGGTGTTCCACCAAAAATCTCATTTAAAAAGACATTTCAACCCTCTGCAAAAATGTTACCAGCTCCAAGCAATCAGGAAAACCACTAAACCACTGTTTGTTTTCTAGTTTTTAGCTTCATTACTTTCAACAAAAGCACAAGGTTTCATGTAACTAATGTATCATAGACAGTAGCAAGGAACTAAGTTTGGTGTTCTCTCACCAAAATAAGTTCAAGGTCATGCTAACTATTTGCCTAAGTGCTTGGAAAAATAAGCAACTTTAAAAAATTATGCAGAAAAAAAGACACTCAGCCTCTTCAAAGAATCATCATCAAGGAAAATGCAAAAATAAAAGATGATGATGACAAAGGGAAGCTCCAAGACACTCCTGAGAGGTTGTATTGTCACAAAACTCACTTTGCTTTGAAACGTTCTGCATGAGAAGTTGCTGGTTGCCTTGATGATTAGTTCAAATAATGTAAATTTTGATGTCTGCACTAGTATGAATGCTTGTTATCACTCATCTGCTTCAAATTCATGTTTTGTCCCCGTTTTTTGCATCAATAAGAGAAAATGTTTGAAAAAAGGAAGCGATGGTCCGATGTTGTAGGAATTAGATTGAAATTTGTGGTGGTAATTTCTTGATTAAGATGGAAAGCTCAATAATAAAGGCTGCATAACAGAGTGTTCTTTGTAGTGTGAACTTGATTGCTGTCATAAAACCTTTTATCAATGAAATTCCCTGGAAAACAAAGCAAAGTAAGGAAGAAAAAGAAAAGAAAAGCCAAGAATTGGCAAAGAAACAAACAATAAAGCTAGACACCAATAGCTTGGACCTTAGGACATATGTCTGTGGTGCTTTTTGTACTAGGATATGCTTGGACAATTAGGTTCTGAGGAGTGTTTTAAAACTTGGTAACTTGGATTAACTAATCCGGGATTATCAACCGAAAGTCCATTATCAAGAGCAACCTAGCTACAAAGCATTTAGTTATCCAAAGAGAGGCTGGGCATCAATCTTGCTTCCCTCCTTAATCTCAGGAAGGTTCTTTCCGGTTCACTATCAAATTAGGTTGAAATTTCCTTTCTCCTACCTGTCATACAATAAACAAGTACAAGAAACAGCGAGTGTAGAATCTACTAAAACAGAATATAGTTAATTTGGTTAGAGCAATTTATCAAATAGTTAGTAGGTTAGCTTGCTGGAAAGTAAAGAAGTAAGGTAAAATTAACAAAAATCAACTAAGATTTGCAGAAATTAAATGTAACAGAAGAAATTGGAATTCAAGTAACAAAAGAAAAGAAAAGTGCTCAATCTAGTTATCTTTCAATTTAAAAATTGTCAATACAAAATCAATCCCCAGCAACGGTGCCAAAAACATGATACGCGGAAACTGTCTCTCAACAATTTCCTTCCGGCAAGTGCACCGGATTGTCGTCAAGTAAAAACTCACAAACGAGTGAGGTCAAATCCCACAGGGATTGGTAGATCGATCAATTATAATTTGTGAATTATACTAGTTGAGCAAAATCAGATTTGGTTGAGAATTGCAGAAAGTAAAATTGGCGGAAAACTTAAATTGCAAGAAATTAAAGGAACAGGAAATTAACTTGCAGGAAATTAAAGTGCAGAAGCTTAAATTGCAAGAAAGTAAATGGGAAGGGGGAATTAGCATGAAATTAAAGAGCAGAAAGTAAATAGAATGGGTAGATCGGAGATGGGGGAATCATTGGGTTCAGGAATGTATAATTCTCTGGATCAAATTCATTTTCATCTCTTCCGCAATCAATGTATTCATTGATCTCCTTGGCAATCTTAGGTGATTAGATCCCAATTCCTTGGCAATCTAATCTCTCTAAGCATGGACAATTGCCCAATTCCTTGATTTAAGTGCTCATGGGAAGAGATAAAGTTTGGTCACTGATTATACCACACAAATTCATATATCAAAGTGTTGGTAGGATTACATGTCACTATATCCATCCAAACCCCAATCTAATCCAATGTGAGAAAGCAATTCTAGCATGATCTCCTCATTCCTCTTCCAAGGTTCCGAGGAGATCCAATTATAAATAGCTTCTTTCCCAAGATAACTAATGACAAGTCATCTTATACTAGTTTTACAAGCATTTTTCATTAGTTTCATTAAATTTTATGCACTTTCTTGCACCATAAGTAAGTACTTGGAGTGGATTTTCATGATTTTGGTGAACCAATCAAACATCATGTAATTTTTTGCACAAAATCATAGGTTTTATGCTAGAATTAATTGATTTTATAAATGATGTAAAGATCTAGTGATTTTGGTGGGACTTTGATTAGTTGTTTGGTTGCTTGTAGGTGAAGAAATGGTGGAAAGAGGAAATTTTGGCACACTTTTGAAGTTTGAGCACGCTTTGTACCTTAGGCCACGCTTTAAAAAGCATGGCCTATGAAAATAAAGCGTGCCCATGACACTCCAGGAAGGCTAGCACCCAACCAAGGGAGCGCTCAACCAAGGGAGCACTCAAGCAAGGCCAAAGCAAAGAGGAAGCATGCACAATGAAGGGTAGCGCTCAAAACTTCAAGCGCAGCGCTCCCTTTTGCCACCTCTTTCATGACACTCTTGGCAATGAAACAAGGGAGCAAGGCCAGCGCTCCAAAGGTGCAACGTAGTGCTACCCTGGAGCTGCCCCATGCACACCAAATTTGCTAAGCCAAGGAGGAGTAGTGCTCAAACATTCAAGCATAGCGCTCCCTCTTCTTCACTTTTTCGTGCCTCTAGTCCAAGAAACCAAGGCACACAACCAAGCAAACTGAAGAGTAGTGCTCAAGAATTCGAGTGTGGCACTCACTTTCTCTCATTTTCTCGTGCTCTTGGCCAAGGAGAACAAGGCTCTTGCCCAAGAAATTTAAGGAAGCGAAGCGCTCTCACCAAGGCTCGAATAGGGGAACTAAGCAAAGGCCAAGAGTAGCGCTCACAATTTGAGCGCAACGCTCACTTAGTGAACGCTATGGGCAACGACAAATTGCAACCAAGGCTCACCAACAGAGAGTGAACGCTAAGTTCACAAAATCAAACGGAGCGCTCCACTGGAGCTGGCCTCCAACTCGTGCCACTTAAACCAAAAGCCACCCGGATCCATTTTTCATTCAAGGCCAACTTTGAAAAGCTCACTCCAAGTTTTGAAGACCAAAATAGAAAGTGTATAAATAGGATTAAGTTTGATTTGTAAAGGACCTTTTGCTCAGTTTTTAGTTTTACCTTTAGTTCACTTTTTAATTTTCACTTTTGAATTTTCATTTGGGATTTGGGGATTGGATCTGGTTTTCTTTCTGCATTTTCTTTTCTTCTACAACTTTTAGTATCTGTTCTTGGAATTGGAATTGAGAATGAAGAGCTCTATTGATTCTAAGTTTGAGAATCATCTTTTACCTCTCTTCTCAATTGTTCTAAGAATTGGATCTGAGTTTAGTTTTCTATTTTCAATTTCTTTCATCTGCAACTTCTACTTTTTTGTTTTGGGTTTTTAAATTGAGATTGAAGAATTCCATTGAATCTGGATCTAAGAATCATCTTTGCTTTGCTTTCATATAGTTTTGGGAATTGGAGAATGGGATTTAAGTTTCTTTTGCTGTTTTCAATTTCATTTTCTTTTGCAATTTATTTTCTACTTGATCAAGAGAGTAATTGAGATTTAGATCTGCTTTCTAATCTCATTTCTCTTCTTTGATCTTCAATGTCTCTTTAGGATTTTATAATTGACTCAAGTTCTCTTGCTGTTTGGTTTCTTGAAGAAATTTTCCATTTCTGTTCTTGCTACTGAGATCCAGATCTGAAGTCTTGTATCTCAAAGCTTTCTGATTTACTTTAACTTGCAATTTCTTGTTCAATTCCAAGTCTCAGCACCCAAATCCTTTTATTCTTTAAGCAATTTATATTTCCCAGTAATTTAGATTCAGCAATTTACATTTCTTGTACTTTAAGATTCTGCAATTTACTTTTCTTGCAATTTAAGTTTCAGCTCTTTTACTTTCTTGTTCTTTAAGTTACATGCAATTTATCTCTTCTGCACTTTATTCTTCTGCTAAATTTATCTTCTGCACCTTTATTTACTTGCCATTTAGCTTCTGTCAATCAAAGTCACTCAATTCATCAACTGTTTGCTTAACTAAATTCATCACCTAACTAAAATTGCTCAATCCATCAATCCCTGTGGGATCGACCTCACTCTTGTGAGTAATTACTACTTGATGCGACCCGGTATACTTGCCGGTGAGTTTTGTGTGGGAATATGATGTCCACCCATCAATAACTATCCAATTGGATGAAGAACGAAAGCTTTCTAGTAAAATCAAGAGAAAAGAAAGAAGAAGATGAATGAAAACTAATATTGATCCATTGAATTACACAGAGCTCTCTAACCCAATGAACGGGGTTTAGTTGTTCATAGCTCTCAAAATGGAAATTGGAATTGAACGATACATTCTGGAAATTAGCTAACAGAGAATGAAAAATACAAAAGAGGTAAACGTGCCCAGTGACTGAAAGTGAAAAAAGGTCCTTTCTAACTTAAATTCTAAGCTATTTATACACTTTCTTCCATTGATCTTCAAGCCTTGAATTGGGCTTTTGGCCTTGATGGAATTAGGTTGAAAATGGCTCCAATTGTTCTTCCTTGGTGTTGAGAAGAGATTTGTGTGAATTTTGAATCCTGATGCTTCACGTTTGAGTCAACGTTTGAGGGCCAACGTTGACTCAAACGCCATTTGGAAGAAAACCAGCAAAACCAGAAAGCTTGCTGTCATTGGCGTTTGACTCAATGTTGGAGGGCCAACGCTAGCTAACCCACGCGTATGCATGCTTTGCGCTTCCGCGCAAAAGTGCCAAAAATGCCCATCCACGCGTACGCGTACTGCAAGCATGCGCGTGGATGCAAGATTTTCATTTTGTAGTTTAAAAACAAAGCAGGGGACGTTGGCGTCAGCGTTGGACCTCCAACGTTCCCTCCAACGTTGGCGTTTTTACACGTACGCGTACTGCACGCTTAAGCACACATTGGCATTTTCTTTCATCCGCGCGTACGCGTGCTTCACGCTTACGCGTGCATTGCTTTTTGTTCCATCCACGCGTACGCGTCGATTCAAAATTCACAACTCCAACTTCTGGGCTTGACATCACAGATGTTGGAGGCAGCGTTTGAGGCAACGTTGGACCTCCAACGTTCGATTTTGACGCGTACATGTGGATGGTCAATTTTTGCCATTCCACGCGTGCGCTTGACGTACGCTTGCGCGCGGGTATCAAAATTTGCTTTTTCACGCGTATGCGTCATAGATGCGTACGCGCCACTCAAAATTCACTTAGCTCCAGAATTGAAGTTTTTATCATCACGTTGGGGTAACGTTGGATGTCCAATGCTACCTCAAACGTGAGCATCAGCATTGTTCATAGAGAAGTGCTCTATTTCTCTTCCAACGTTTGAGGCAACGTTGGTGGTCCAACTTGGCCACTAACGTTGCTTCCTCTTCATCATTTCCATGCTCCTTCTTCAACCTTTCTCCATGCTTTTTTTCACCTATCATCAACCAATACATGCATCAAAGCCTTGTTAAAGTCATGAGAATTCTAATTATTCTTAGCACACAAGTAATTATAGCATAATTCTCATGAAATTGCATTAAATTACTCATAATTGGATGAATCTAGATATGCATGAATTTCTACCTAAATGGCTTACTTATAGCTCAAGAAATTGCATAAAACCTATTAAAAACAAGGAAAAAGGATAGTGAAACTAGCCTAAGATGCCCTGGCATCAAAGGCAGAGTCTGCTTATAGAGGATATGAGGCAAACATCGGTTAGTGAAAACCGTACCTATGCTGACTGAAAAACCATACCCGTTTCTGCTGCTACAGATTATGTCACGAGCGGGTAGAAACCGACAAATGAGCTCATTACCTGCATAGGACAGACATGCGTCATACTTGGTTGTGCATTTCCTCTGTTATGATTATTGTATGAATGTATTCTTTCTTTGTTTGTATTCTATTCTTTGTGTTTGTGTTTTATTTTCTTGTATTCTTCTGTTTGTGTTCCAGTTTCTGTTTTCTCTACTTCCTCTATTTATCTGCATCTTCTATTTACTACTTCTCTGTATTTTTGCTATTCGTCTGTTAAACAACACAGAATTAATGAACCTAACTAATAACTCCGGCCCTACCAAGAACTCCCCAGTTCTTCCCCCTTCTCTCTCCCTTCCCCCTTCAGATGGAAGCAAAAGTACCCTTCCATAATTTACTGATGACCGTTTCGCAAAGAGGATTCCGCTCTAGGTAGTCTTCTGAGTCTAGGGTGAATCTAATTCTCTTTTTATATGTATATACTGTGAAACCAGCCAACGTCTATGATGACAAGTCATCTTAGCCCATTTTAACTAGTCTTTTTCTTTTGTTTTCATTAGAATTATGCACTTTCTTGAGTTACAAGCAAGCTAATTGAGTAGATTTTCATGTTTCCCTTGATTGAACCAACCATATATGAATTCATGCCATTTCATGAGGTTTTGTGATAGTTTTCGGAGAGCTTTTGAACTTGAGTGAACTTTAATTTCTTGTTTTCATTGCTTTCAATTTCATTTGTCTTGGATCTTGGATTGGAGAATTGAAGAAATTCTGTTTCAATCTCAATCTTGGATCTCTCTGTTTCTTTACTGTTAATTGAATTCCATTTCCGGTTCATTGTTCTTCATCTCTTTTCTTTGCAATTTACATTTTCCTTGCAATTGTTCTTGTTGGATCTAGGAAGGCATTGAGATCTAGACTTGGTTTTCTAGTCTCTGGGTCCTGAGATCCAAATCCCCAATTTACATTCTGTTTACTGCTTCTTATGTTCATTTACTTCTCTGCTTCATATCCGGTTCAATCCCAATTCCCTTTTACCCTTCTGTTTGATGCAATTTAATTTTTCCTTGTTTAATTTCTACAAATCCACATCCCAATCCCCTTTACATTTCAAGCAATTTACATTCCTTGCAATTTAAGATTCCGCAATTTACATTTCTTGCACTTTAAGTTTCTGCCATTTAATTTCTTGTTCTTTAAGTTTCAGCAATTTATTTCTTGTTCTCTTTACTTCAATGCAATTTAATTCTGCAAGTCACAAAACCATCAACCAAATCTTGATTCGTTTGACTAAATCAACCACTAAACTAAAATTGCTCAATCCTTCAATCCCTGTGGGATCGACCTCACTCCCGTGAGTTTTTATTACTTGATACGACCCGGTGCACTTGCCGGTTAGTTTTGGGTGTTTTGGGAGAGATTTATATTTCCTCCAAAATATCTCATCAGTCTACACCACGTTCGTATGCACACTTTAGCTTAAATGCTGTGTACGAGACTCCTGTTATGTGGCTACTTGATGGAATACCAGTCGGATGTCATATGGCCATTCCACCTTTTGATGACATTCGACCTGACTCGAGTTTTGAAGACCTAGAACATATTTTCCCTCGATTTAGTAGTTTAGAGAGACTCGGTGAGTATTGTAACGATCCAATTTCTGGTACGTCATGATCATACTAGAAATTGAGCGCTACCAACTTGTCTCCCTAATTATTGTCTATTATTTATTATATGAGCCTGATTCGTTGTTAAAAGCGTAGTTATTTTACGACGTACTTTTTTTTTAAAAACATTTGGATTAACAAACAGTATCATTCATAATCAATTCACAACTGATAATATATAAAACAATTATAAACAACCACACATAAATACATCACAAGCAGTTGACAATATTCGGTGATCCAGCCTTTATTAGAGTATAGACTTTTAGTTAGAACACCCCTAGACATAGCTAGATAATAACTATATACATATATATACATACAACATCCAAGGTCCTGACCTGTTCAAGAAGTCCCTAAGCTGGCACCCAGGCTAGCCTAGACTCTATACTCACCTAGTCCCTCTAAACTACTAAAGCGAGGGAAAGTACGTTCTAGGTCTTCAAAACTCAAGTCAGGTGGAACGTCATCAAAAGGTGGAAGGTCATCTACTAATCCTCTGCACGATCATATGTCATCAAAGAACGTCTATCAAGTACTTCATCGAGTGACCACATAACAGCAACATCGTACGGAGGACTTAGGTTAAAGTTTGTAGATAAGCAGGGTGCAGACGTTCGCTGGCCTCAGAGTATATACATATAAACAGGTAATGGAGTTCACTCTAGACTCAGAAGACTACCTAGAGCGGAATCCTCTTTGTAGAATAGTCATCAGTAAACTACGGAAGGGAACTCATGCTTCCATCTGAAGGGGGAAGGGAGAGAGAAGGGGTAAGAACTGGGGAGTTCTTAGTAGGGCCGGGGTTCTTAGTTACGTTCATTAATTCCATGTTGTTTAGTAGATAAATAGCAAGATACCGAGAAGGAGTAGACAGAAGAAACAGATAAATAGAGAAATAGAGAAAACAAAAAGCAAAACACAAACAAAAGAATACAAGAAAATAAAACACAGACACAAAGAATAGAATGAAAACAAAGAAGGCATACATTCAAACAACAATTATAACAGAGGAAATGCGCAACCAAATATGATGCATGTCTAGCCCTAGTGCAGGTAATAAGCTCATTTGTCGGTTACATACCCGCTCCCAACGTTACCCAGCAACCTCTGTCTGGATAAGGCTTTCCTGTTGGCAATACCCACTGCAAGCAACCTTTGTCTTGTAGGGCGGCACTTATTAGCCGATATACGCCCAACACACTCACTGTAAGCAACCTTTGTCTTACAGGAGCAACAACACACTCACTGTAAGCAACCTCTGTCTTACAGGGGTAACAACACACTCACTGTAAGCAACCTCTGTCTTATAGGAGCACACTAATCTTGATACCTCTGTAAGCAACCTCTGTCTTACAGCAAAGCATTATAGCAAGGTATCCCAGGAAAGCGTTCTCAGTAGTCGTACCACCATTTATCTGACTGCCTCTCTGCAGCAGATTCTTACATTATCATTCTCATTATCATCATTCACTATCATTCTCATTATTCATCATCACTTTCACATTCTTATGCAGTACTTCTTTCTTTCTCTGTTCAATCATACTTTACAAACTTTACAGCTTTTACTTTTACAACATCTTAACTCAAACCAT
Organism: Arachis ipaensis; assembly: GCF_000816755.2. Lineage (NCBI taxonomy): Eukaryota > Viridiplantae > Streptophyta > Magnoliopsida > Fabales > Fabaceae > Arachis > Arachis ipaensis. The sequence continues at coordinate 60,687,608 of NC_029786.2, forward strand.
TTCTCTTTATCAGATTACTCTTTTCTCTGTAACCCTTTATTCTATTCTGGTTACTCTTTTCTCTGTATCTCTTTACTTTTCTCTGGTTACTCTATTCTCTATGTTTCTCTACTCTGCTCTGATTTCTCTGTTTAACGTATGTATTTAAAGCTTATGTAAATTTCGGTATGAATAGTTAACCTGTCCCAAGTATAGGTTCATTAAGTCTATACTGAAACAGTTTAACTTTTTATATAATACCTAACCCTAGTCGCAACTCAAGGACTAACTATGTTGCCCTAGTTTGTTCACTAATCTCTGTCTATTTTTCTGTCATTAAAACTTTACAGACTTTTTCTTTGACTTTTATCTTTTCTTCAACTTTTTATCTTTCTTTTATCTTTGCCTCACTAACATGTTATTACCACTCCCTAAGTGTTTTATGAAGGTAATTATGAGATTCTGCACTTAAAGTTGTCTTTCTAAAGCTTTTACAAAAAACTGCATTTTCCGCATTATTTTATTATTTTTATGAAAATAATATTTTTAATTGAATATTATTATTTAATATTTTGTTATTATTTGTTATTTTATCATTAAATTTTCGAAAATTACCCCACTTTAACTTTTAACCTTTAAAATTCACTTTTTACCACCCGTAACTTTTAATATTTCTACTTTAACCACCCTAACTTTCAGAAATTACAAAATGACCTCCCAAACACCAAATTAATTACTTCCTTGCCCTTTTATGAATCAAAAAGGTGTTCTTCATTGTTCTTCACTACATTCAAAGTGTTCTTCGTGTTCTTCGTATATTCTTCAAATTCTTTCTCTGTTTTTACCCGTTTTTCATTCTTTTCAGCAACCGATTTTTACCAAAATTCAAAATAAATTCCCAGCCACTAAAACCCCATCTTTTCTACATGATTTTAACACAAATTGAACCCCAATTTAGGGCCTAGGGTTCGTTTTTCCAGCAGCCATGAAGAACACAAATTCAAAGTTGAATATCATCAAATTTTATCAAATTTTCACCAAAATTTCAACAAGAATCACTCATATAAACAATCAATTTCAAGCATAACCAAGCCATATCATAATCACACAACTCAAACACAATCAATCAAGATTAATTTTACCAAACCCTACCTGGTTTTGCTGCTCCTAATTCGGTTAGACTTTCAGGTGGTCCTTAAGCACTTTTTCCTCCTAAATCACATCAAGAACAACTTTAAATCCAAAAACCCTAAACTAACCAAATCTCACTCAGCATGTTAGGAAGTGATTTCTAACCTTATACTTGCTATAAATTCATGTTTCTTGACCCTCAAGTCAAGTTAAGCATGATTCCTAAGGAAAAACATCAAGAAAACACATGTTTTGCATGGTTTTCCTTGAAAACCGAATTGAAGAGGGAGGGACACAGCCATCTCACCTTATTTCCAGCCTTGATATGTTATATGGTTATGTAGAGGAAGAAGAGAGGATCATTTTGGTGAAATCGGAATTTTGATTTGAGTTTTAGTTCAGAAGAAATCAAGCTTTGAAGATTAAGTATTCATGAAAGTTTCTCTCTTTTCTCTCTTGTTATTTTCAGCCAAAATGAAGAAATGAGACAGCCTTGGAGTGTCTTGGGGGTGTAGGGTGAGTTTTGATTGGTTGGCTTGGAGGTGGATTAAAATAATATTAAAATATCTCAGGTGTATAACTACTAAAACTAGATGTATCGGAACACTTGTAAAAATATCTCTAAATATTATTTTCTGAGCTACTAGCATAAATGACACTAGTAACATATTTATTATGAGAATAGAACATGTATGATGAGGCCTTAGCATTGCTAAAGTCATCAAGGAGTGCTGGTGCTAAGCTGCACCAGTAAACTGTGAACCCGGTTAAACCGATTTCCTGTTTTTTACTAAAACAGACCAGTAACCTTATAATATCATTCAAGAAGCTTCTAATACTAATATAATGATAATATTATCCAATTATCTCTCTTCTCTCATGAATCGATAACAGTTCGTCAAACTGAGACTATTTACGAAAATCAGAATCAAAACTCCTAACCGATACGGTTCAAAAACTAGGCTTTTCGTGACTGCGTCGTCGAGCTTGCCTCAAAAGAGGTCCTAGCTTAAAGATGGAATAACAACAATGATGATTAAGATACTTGATGATATATCAGAGGTTCTCCCCTTACTGATCTTCCGGAGGATTTCGTGCCTTCGGAAAAGATCTCGCATACTCAAAAATCAGGGTTGTTGCATTCTACCCTCCTAAAAGAAAATTTTGCCCTCAAAATTTCAGCCATGTGCAGAATCCATCTTCAGGCAGTCTATTTCCTTCAAGCCATCCTGACAAAGATATCAGTTCGTTCCTTACAGCATCTAAATATCACATAGCCATAGCCATGGAGATCATAACAGCTATAAGAATAGTTGTGCCTTGCACGAATTCATCATTCGGAACTCGATTAAACCATGCCTATTCACAGTCATTGAGGTCTTTTCCGCACCAAACAATCAATATTAAGGTGATCAGTCTTAATATCTCAAGTTAGGCACGAACATTCCCAAAATGAGCACTTATAGACATTCATGCCAAATGTATCTTGAAGATACCCTAACAGTATGAGACACACAAGCAGAGTATGCAATGAAGCATAGTCAGTCCACTCCCCAGGCTCTACTGGGAACGAACTACTCTGATACCAAATTGTAACGACCCAATTTCTAGAACTTCATGGTCATACTAGAAATTGAGCGCTACCAACATGTCTCTCTAATTATTGTCTATTAATTATTATATGAGCCTGATTCGTTGTTAAAAGCGTAGTTATTTTACGAGGTACTTTTTTTTTTAAAAAAAACGTTTGGATTAACTAACAATATCATTCATAATCAATTCACAACTGATAATATATAAAACAATTATAAACAACCACACATAAATACATCACAAGCAGTTGACAATATTCGGTGATCCAGCCTTTATTAGAGTATAGACTTTTAGTTAGAACACCCCTAGACATAGCTAGATAATAACTATATACATATATATACATACAACATCCCAGGTCTTGACCTGTTCAAGAAGTCCCTAAGCTGGCGCCCAGGCTAGCCTAGACTCTATACTCACCTAGTCCCTCTAAACTACTAAAGCGAGGAAAAGTACGTTCTAGGTCTTCAAAACTCAAGTCAGGTGGATCGTCATCAAAAGGTTGAAGGTCGTCTACTAATCCTCTGCACGATCATATGTCATCAAAGAACGTCTCTCAATTACTTCATCGAGTGGCCACATAATAGCAACATCGTATGGAGGACTTAGGTTAAAGTTTGTAGATAAACAGGGTGCAGACGTTGGCTGGCCTCACAGTATATACATTTAAACAGGTAATGGAGTTCACTCTAGACTCAGAAGACTACCTAGAGCGGAATCCTCTTTGCAGAACAGTCATCAGCAAACAACGGAAGGGAACTCATGCTTCCAACTGAAGGGGGAAGGGAGAAAGAAGGGGTAAGAACTGGGGAGTTCTTAGTAGGGCCGGGGTTCTTAGTTACGTTCATTAATTCCATGTTGTTTAGCAGATAAATAACAGAATACCGAGAAGCAGTAGACAAAAGAAACAGATAAATAGAGAAAATAGAGAAAACAAAAAGCAAAACACAAACAAAAGAATACAAGAAAACAAAACACAGACACAGAGAATAGAATGAAAACAAAGAAGGCATACATTCAAACAACAATCATAACAGAGGAAATGCGCAACCAAATATGATCCATGTCTAGCCCTAGTGCAGGTAATAAGCTCATTTGTCGGTTATATACCCGCTCCCGACGTTACCCAGCAACCTCTGTCTGGATAAGGCTTTCCTGTTGGCAATACCCACTGCATGCAACCTTTGTCTTGCAGGGCAGCACTTATTAGCCGATATACGCCCAACACACTCACTGTAAGCAACCTTTGTCTTACAGGAGCAACAACACACTCACTGTAAGCAACCTCTGTCTTACAGGGGCAAAAACACAATCACTGTAAGCAACCTCTATCTTACAGAAGCACAATAATCTTGATACCTCTGTAAGCAATCTCTATCTTACAGCAAAGCATTATAGCAAGGTATCCCAGGAAAGCGTTCTCAGTAGTCGTACCACCATCTATCTGACTGCCTCTCTGCAGCAGATTCTTACATAATCATTCTCATTATCATCATTCACTATCATTCTCATTATTCATCATCACTTTCACATTCTTATGCAATACTTCTTTCTTTCTCTGTTCAATCATACTTTACAAACTTTACAGCTTTTACTTTTACAACATCTTAACTCAAACCATTTCTCTTTATCAGATTACTCTTTTCTCTGTAACCCTTTATTCTATTCTGGTTACTCTTTTCTCTGTATCTCTTTACTTTACTCTAGTTACTCTTTTCTCTGTGTTTCTCTATTCTGCTCTGATTTCTCTGTTTAACGTATGTATTTAAAGCTTATGTAAATTTCGGTATGAATAGTTCAGCTGTCCCAAGTATAGGTTCATTAAGTCTATACTGAAATAGTTTAACTTTTCATATAATACCTAACCCTAGTCGCAACTCAAGGACTAACTATGTTGCCCTAGTTAGTTCACTAATCTCTATCTGTTTTTCTGTCATTAAAACTTTACAGACTTTTTCTTCAACTTTTATCTTTTCTTCAACTTTTTATCTTTCTTTTATCTTTGCCTCACTAACATGTTATTACCACTCCTTAAGTATTTTATGAAGGTAATTATGAGATTCTGCACTTAAAGTTGTCTTTCTAAAACTTTTACAAAAAACTGCATTTTCCGCATTATTTTATTATTTTTATTAAAATAATATTTTTAATTAAATATTATTATTTAATATTTTATTATTTTTTATTATTTTATCATTAAATTTTCGAAAATTACGCCACTTTAACTTTTAACCTTTAAAATTCACTTTTTACCACCCGTAACTTTTAATATTTCTACTTTAACCACCCTAACTTTCAGAAATTACAAAATAACCCCCCCAAACACCAAATCAATTACTTGCTTGCCCTTTTATGAATCAAAAAGGTGTTCTTCATTTTTCTTCACCACACTTAAAGTGTTCTTCGTGTTCTTCGTATATTCTTCAAATTCTTTCTCTGTTTTTACCCGTTTTTCAGTCTTTTCAGCAACCGATTTTTACCAAAATTCAAAATAAATTCCCAGCCACTAAAACCCCATCTTTTCTACATGATTTTTACATAAATTGAACCCCAATTTAGGGCCTAGGGTTCGTTTTTCCAGCAGCCATGAAGAACACAAATTCAAAGTTGAATATCATCAAATTTCATCAAATTTTCACCAAAATTTCAACAAGAATCACTCATATAAACAATCAATTTCAAGCATAATCAAACCATATCATAATCACACAAATTAAACACAATCAATCAAGATTAATTTTACCAAACCCTACATGGTTTTGCTGCTCCTAATTCGGTTAGACTTTCAGGTGGTCTTTAAGCAATTTTTCCTCCTAAATCACATCAAGGACAACTTTAAATCCAAAAACCCTCAACTAACCAAATCTCACTCAGCATGTTAGGAAGTGATTTCTAACCTTATACTTGCTGTAAATTCACGTTTCTTGGCCTTCAAGTCAAGTTAAGCATGATTCCTAAGGAAAAACATCAAGAAAACACATGTTTTGCATGGTTTTCCTTGAAAACTGAATTGAAGAGGGAGGGAGACAGCCATCTCACCTTATTTCCAGCCCTGATATGTTATATGGTTATGTAGAGGAAGAAGAGAGGATTATTTTGGTGAAATCGGAATTTTGATTTGAGTTTTAGTTCAGAAGAAATCAAGCTTTGAAGATTAAGTGTTCATGAAAGTTTCTCTCTTTTCTCTCTTGTTATTTTCGGCCAAAATGAAGAAATAAGACAGCCTTGGAGTGTCTTGGGGGTGTAGGGTGAGTTTTGATTGGTTGGCTTGGAGTTGGATTAAAATAATATTAAAATATCTCAGGTGTATAACTACTAAAACTAGATGTATCGGAACAAGTGTAAAAATATTTCTAAATATTATTTTCTGAGCTACTAGCATAAATGAAACTAGTAACATATTTATTATGATAATAGAACATGTATGATGAGGCCTTAGCATTGCTGAAGTCATCAAGGAGTGCTGGTGCTTAGCTGCACCAGTAAACTGTGAACCCGGTTAAACCGATTTCCTGTTTTTAACTAAAATAGACCAGTAAACTTATAATATCATTCAAGAAGCTTCTAATACTAATATAATGATAATATTATCCTATTATCTCTCTTCTCTCATGAATCGATACCGGTTCGTCAAACTGAGACTATTTACGAAAATCAGAATCAAAACTCCTAACCGATACGGTCCAAAAACTAGGCTCTTTGTGACTGCGTCGTCGAGCTTGCCTCAAAAGAGGTCCTAGCTTAAAGATGGAATAACAACAATGAGGATTAAGATACTTGATGATATATCAGAGGTTCTCCCCTTACTGATCTTCCGGAGGATTTCGTGCCTTCGGAAAAGATCTCGCATACTCGAAAATCAGGGTTGTTGCATTCTACCCTCCTAAAAGAAAATTTTGCCCTCAAAGTTTCAGCCACGTGCAGAATCCATCTTCAGGTAGTCTATTTCCTTCAAGCCATCCTAACAAAGATATCAGTTCGTTCCTTACAGCATCTAAATATCACATAGCCATAGCCATAGAGATCATAACAGCTATAAGAATAGTTGTGCCTTGCACGAATTCATCATTCGGAACTCGATTAAACCATGCCTATTCACAGTCAATGAGGTCTTTTCCGTACCAAACAATCAATATTAAGGTGATCAGTCTTAATATCTCAAGTTAGGCACGAACATTCCTAAAATGAGCACTTATAGACATTCATGCCAAATGTATCTTGAAGATACCCTAACAGCATGAGACACACAAGCAGAGTATGCAATGAAGCATAGTCAGTCCACTCCCCAGGCTCTACTGGGAACGAATTGCTCTGATACCAAATTGTAACGACCCAATTTCTAGTACGTCATGATCATACTAGAAATTGAGCGCTACCAACTTGTCTCCCTAATTATTGTCTATTATTTATTATACGAGCCTGATTCGTTGTTAAAAGCGTAGTTATTTTACGAGGTACTTTTTTTTAAAAATGTTTGGATTAACAAACAGTATCATTCATAATCAATTCACAACTAATAATATACAAAACAATTATAAACAACCACACATAAATACATCACAAGCAGTTGACAATATTCGGTGATTCAGCCTTTATTAGAGTATAGACTTTTAGTTAGAACACCCCTAGACATAGCTAGATAATAACTATATACATATATATACATACAATATCCCAGGTCCTGACCTGTTCAAGAAGTCCCTAAGCTGGCGCCTAGGCTAGCCTAGACTCTATACTCACCTAGTCCCTCTAAACTACTAAAGCGAGGGAAAGTACGTTCTAGTTCTTCAAAACTCAAGTCAGGTGGATCGTCATCAAAAGGTGGAAGGTCGTCTACTAATCCTCTGCACGATCATATATCATCAAAGAATGTCTCTCAAGTACTTCATCGAGTGGCCACATAACAGCAACATCGTACGGAGGACTTAGGTTAAAGTTTGTAGATAAGCAGGGTGCAGACGTTCGCTGGCCTCACAGTATATACATATAAACAGGTAATGGAGTTCACTCTAGACTCTGAAGACTACCTAGAGTAGAATCCTCTTTGCAGAACAGTCATCAGCAAACTACGGAAGGGAACTCGTGCTTCCATCTGAAGGGGAAAGGGAGAGAGAAGGGGTAAGAACTAGGGAGTTCTTAGTAGGGCTAGGGTTCTTAGTTACGTTCATTAATTCCGTATTGTTTAGCAGATAAATAGCAGAATACCGAGAAGCAGTAGACAGAAGAAACAGATAAATAGAGAAAATAGAGAAAACAAAAAGCAAAACACAAACAAAAGAATACAAGAAAACAAAACACAGACACAGAGAATAGAATGAAAACAAAGAAGGTATACATTCAAACAACAATCATAACAGAGGAAATGCGCAACCAAATATGATGCATGTCTAGCCCTAGTGCAGGTAATAAGCTCATTTGTCGGTTACATACCCGCTCTCGACGTTACCCAGCAATCTCTGTCTGGATAAGGCTTTTCTGTTGGCAATACCCACTGCAAGCAACCTTTGTCTTGCAGGGTATCCATTGCAAGCAACCTTTGTCTTGCAGGGCGGCACTTGTTAGCCGATATACGCCCAACACACTCACTGTAAGCAACCTTTGTCTTACAGGAGCAACAACACACTCACTGTAAGCAACCTCTGTCTTACAGGGGAAACAACACACTCACTGTAAGCAACCTCTGTCTTACAGGAGCACACTAATCTTGATACCTCTGTAAGCAACCTCTGTCTTACAACAAAGCATTATAGCAAGGTATCCCAGAAAAGCGTTCTCAGTAGTCGTACCACCATCTATCTGACTGCCTCTCTGTAGCAGATTCTTACGTAATCATTCTCATTATCATCATTCACTATCATTCTCATTATTCATCATCACTTTCACATTCTTAAGCAGTACTTCTTTCTTTATCTGTTCAATCATACTTTACAAACTTTACAGCTTTTACTTTTACAACATCTTAACTCAAACAATTTCTCTTTATTAGATTACTCTTTTCTCTGTAACCCTTTATTCTATTCTGGTTATTCTTTTCTCTGTATCTTTTTACTTTTCTCTGGTTATTCTATTCTCTGTGTTTCTCTACTATGCTCTGATTTCTCTGTTTAACGTATGTATTTAAAGCTTATGTAAATTTCGGTATGAATAGTTAACCTGTCCCAAGTATAGGTTCATTAAGTCTATACTGAAACAATTTAACTTTTTATATAATACCTAACCCTAGTCGCAACTCAAGGACTAACTATGTTGCCCTAGTTCGTTCACTAATCTCTGTCTGTTTTTCTGTCATTAAAACTTTACAGACTTTTTCTTCGACTTTTATCTTTTCTTCAACTTTTTATCTTTCTTTTATCTTTGCCTCAATAACATGTTATTACCACTTCCTAAGTGTTTTATGAAGGTAATTATGAGATTCTGCACTTAAAGTTGTCTTTCTAAAGCTTTTACAAAAAACTGCCTTTTCCGCATTATTTTATTATTTTTATTAAAATAATAATTTTATTTAAATATTATTATTTAATATTTTATTATTATTTATTATTTTATCATTAAATTTTCGAAAATTACCCCTCTTTAACTTTTAACCTTTAAAATTTACTTTTTATCACCCGTAACTTCTAATATTTCTACTTTAACTACCCTAACTTTCAGAAATTACCAAATAACCCCCCAAACACCAAAAATTTTACTTCCTTGCCCTTTTAAGGATATAAAACATGTTCTTCATTGTTCTTCATCACACTCAAAGTGTTCTTCGTGTTCTTCGTAAATTCTTCAGATTCTTTCTCTATTTTTCCCCGTTTTTCAGCCTTTTCAGCAATCGATTTTTATCATAATTCATAATAAATTACCAGCGACAAAAACCCTATCTTTTTCACATGATTTTAACACAAATTGAACCTCAATTTAAGCCTAGGGTTTCATTTTTCCAGAAGCTCCAAGAACATGAACTCAAAGCTTGAATTTCATCAAATTTCATGAAAATTTCACCAAATTTTCACCAAGAATCAATCATATATTCAACCAATTTTTAGCACAGCCAAATCATATAACATTCACACAAATCAAACACAAATAATCAAGATTAATTTCGTCAAACCCTACCTGGTTTTGTTGCTCCTAATTCGGTTAGACTTCCAGGTGGTCCTTAAGCACTTTTTCCTCCTACATCACATCTAGAACAACTTTAAATCCAAAAATTCTCAACTGACTTAATCTCACTCAGCATGTTAGGAAAGGATTTCTCACCTTAGACTTGCTGGAAATTAACGTTTCTTGGCCCTCAAGTCAAGTTAAGCATGATTTCTAAGGAAGAACATCAAGAAAACACATGTTTAAGCATGTTTCACTTTTTACCACCTGTAACTTTTAATATTTCTACTTTAACCGCCCTAACTTTCAGAAATTACAAAATAACCCCCGAACACCAAATTAATTACTTCCTTGCCCTTTTATGAATCAAAAAGGTGTTCTTCATTGTTCTTTACCACACTCAAAGTGTTCTTCGTGTTCTTCGTATATTCTTCAAATTCTTTCTCTGTTTTTACCCGTTTTTCAGTCTTTTCAGCAACCGATTTTTACCAAAATTCAAAATAAATTCCTAGCCACTAAAACCCCATCTTTTATACATGATTTTAACACAAATTGAACCCCAATTTAGGGCCTAGGGTTCGTTTTTCCAGCAGCCATGAAGAACACAAATTCAAAGTTGAATATCATCAAATTTCATCAAATTTTCACCAAAATTTCAACAAGAATCACTCATATAAACAATCAATTTCAAGCATAACCAAACCATATCATAATCACACAACTCAAACACAATCAATCAAGATTAATTTTACCAAACCCTACCTGGTTTTGCTGCTCCTAATTCGGTTAGACTTTCAGGTGGTCCTTAAGCACTTTTTCCTCCTAAATCACATCAAGAACAACTTTAAATCCAAAAACCCTCAACTAACCAAATCTCACTCAGCATGTTAGGAAGTGATTTCTAACCTTATACTTGCTGTAAATTCACGTTTCTTGGTCCTCAAGTCAAGTTAAGTATGATTCCTAAGGAAAAACATCAAGAAAACACATGTTTTGCATGGTTTTCCTTGAAAACCGAATTGAAGAGGGAGGGAGACAGCCATCTCACCTTATTTCCAGCCTTGATATATTATATGGTTATGTAGAGGGAGAAGAGAGGATCATTTTTGTGAAATCGAAATTTTGATTTGAGTTTTAGTTCAAAAGAAATCAAGCTTTGAAGATTAAGTGTTCATGAAAGTTTCTCTCTTTTCTCTCTTGTAATTTTCGTCCAAAATGAAGAAATGAGACAGCCTTCGAGTGTCTTGGGGGTGTAGGGTGAGTTTTGATTGGTTGGCTTGGAGGTGGATTAAAATAATATTAAAATATCTCAGTTGTATAACTACTAAAACTAGATGTATCGGAACACTTGTAAAAATATCTCTAAATATTATTTTCTGAGCTACTAGCATAAATGACACTATTAACATATTTATTATGAGAATAGAACATGTATGATGAGGCCTTAGCATTGCTAAAGTTATCAAGGAGTGCTGGTGCTAAGCTGCACCAGTAAACTGTGAACCCGGTTAAACTGATTTCCTGTTTTTAACTAAAACAGACCAGTAACCTTATAATATCATTCAAGAAGCTTCTAATACTAATATAATGATAATATTATCCTATTATCTCTCTTCTCTCATGAATCGATACCGGTTCGTCAAACTGAGACTATTTACGAAAATCAGAATCAAAACTCCTAACCGATACGGTTCAAAAACTAGGCTCTTCGTGACTGCGTCGTCGAGCTTGCCTCAAAAGAGGTCCTAGCTTAAAGATGGAATAACAACAATGAGGATTAAGATACTTGATGATATATCAGAGGTTCTCCCCTTACGGATCTTCCGGAGGATTTCGTGCCTTCGGAAAAGATCTCGCATACTCGAAAATCAGGGTTGTTTCAAGTATAGAGTCTAGGCTAGCCTCAGTGCCAACTTAGGGACTTCTTGAACAAGTCATGGCCTGGGATGTTGTATGTATGTATATGTATATAGTTATTATCTAGCTATATCTAGGGGTGTTCTAACTATAGATCTTTACTCTAATAAAGGCTGGATAACTGAATGTTGTTAACTGTTTGAGATGTATATAAGTGTGGTTGTTTATAACTGTTGTATCTATTATTATTTGTGAGTTAATTTGTGAATGATTCCGAACGTTAGACAAATGTTATTGAAAAAAAAGTACCTCGCAAAATAACTACTCTTTTAACAACGAATCAGGCTCATATAATAAATAATAGGTAATAATTAGGAGGAAAAATTGGTAGTGCTCAGTTTTCGGTATGATTTAGACATACTGAAAATTGCATCATTACATTGGGAGGAGAGATTCATGGGATCGATCAGAGTGGATTGGGTAGAGTGAGAGGTGGGTTGAGAGAATCAAGGGAAGTGATGGGTGATGGATGGATGAATGTGGATGGGAAAGTGGGTAGGGAGGAGAGAGAATGGATAAAGTTTGAATGGTGAAAATGGTTAGGAGTGGGTCATAACTAATGGCTAAAGCCATGCTTCCATCCTCGAGTCCTCCCCTCTAGGGGTTAAACGCCGGTTTTGGCGTTTAACGCCAGCAGGGGAGGAACGACTTCTTTTTTTTCTGGCGTTTAACGCCAGTAATGGGTGTTAAACGCCCCAGGGGAGCAAAAAGTGTGTTGGAACATCCCCTTTTGGGTGTTAAACGTCCAAACCCAAGCTCCCTCTCTTGGCACTAAACGCCCTCCCTGGCGTTTAGCACCCCCAGCTGTTTCTCTCTAGGATGCTCTGTTCTTCTATCTGAGCTCTCCTATCCTTGTCCTAAGTACTTTACATGATCACAAACGTTAGAAAAACTAGGAAAACTATGGAAATCAATGAAAAATAAAATTAACTAAAAGAAAACTCAAACTAAAAAAAATGAATTCAAAACAAAATTAAACTTAAAGGATACTTATGTTCGGTTTCCTCCCAACAAGCATTTCTTTTCCGTCACTAGCTTGACGGTCAGCTCCTCTAGTGAGGAGGATCATAGGGGTTCAGATCTTTACCCCTCATGGTGATCTTCTTTCCTGTGCTCTCATGCATCAGTTCAACATGCTCCAGAGACAAGATCCTGTTTACAGTATGTGGTACAATTGGACTTCTAGTGAACACCACCTTCATGCTAGGTGAGAAGTCCTCAGTAGGAACCTTCTTGTTCCTCCAGCCCTTGGGTACTTCCTTTTTAGGGCCTCCTCCATCTTTGGTGGGTGGTGAATGCCCAAAACCAAACATAGGTTTGATGTTAGGGGGTATTGTATGGCTTTCCACCAAGTGAGAAGGCTGAAGCACCGAGCTCTTCATGCAAGTACCTCCTTTGTCAGAGAGTGGTTGAGGTTTAAAAATCTTGAACAAAAAATAATCCTCATGCATCCTCAAGCATAACTCTCCTCTCTCAATGTCAATCAGGGCTCTTCCTGTGGCTAGGAATGGCTTTCCTAGGATGATGGAGTCCTCTGTATCCTCCCCCATGTCCAGTATCACAAAATCCACTGGGAGGAATGATGAGCGGATATTTTATACGCTTTTTGACATTATTTTCAGAGAGTTTTAGTTATGTTTTATTAATTTTTATCAAGTTTTAGTAGGTTTTTATGCAAAAATCACTTTTTGGATACTACATTGAGTTTTTTTTTTTTATTTTTCCTATGTTTTTAGGGGATTTTTTGGGTGATTCTGGCAATTCTTGAAAAAGCCTAATTCAGAGACAGAGAAATGACTGCAGATGCTGTCAGATTCTGATCTCCGTGCATTTGAACGAGCATATCTAGAGCTACAGAGGTCCAAATGATGCGCTCTCAACGACATTGGAAAGCTAACATCCAGGGCTCTTCAGAAATGTATAATAGTCCATACTTATTTTCGGAGATGATGGCTCAAAATGGGCGTTGAACGCCCATATGACCCCCTGCCTGGCATTTCAATGCCCCAAAGGGAGCAAGCTGGCGTTTGGACGCTCAAAAGGGAGCAAGGCTGGCGTCCAACGCCCCAAGAGGACTCCCAGCAAGTGGAGTTACCCCAAGCTCAGCCCAAACACTCACCAAGTGGGCCCAAGAAGTGGATTTTTGCACTAAGAGTCCAGTTTATCTTATTTCTGTAATCTCTAGTTGTTATATCAGTATTTAAAGGAGAAGATTACCCATGTTTAGGATCTTCTTCCACCACTTTCGAATTACATTACTATTTTCTGTAAGATAAGAGCGACTAAACCTCCTAAGTTAGGGTTAGGAGCTCTGCTGATTCTCATGGATTAATAATATTACTGTTCTATTTCAATATGTCTGATTCTATTCTCTTATACGTTCTGGTTCTTCAATCTCAATGAATTGAGGGTGAACTGTGACATTCATCCTTGTTCTACATGGGTTCCGTGCAAGTCTAGACCCAGATAGCATTGAACTAAAGCTAGAGAATGCATTGTGGATTCCAAGAGCATGCCTGGGAAACTTTGGATACGTGACATGAAATCCTGTTGACCATGGGTTACTGAGGTTTCTGTGGTGTTAAGGCTAGAGTGAGAGAAGCAGCACTTTCTGATAGGGAAGATCCGACCTTGTCTGTGGTGTTTTGAGTAGGATCGCAAAGGGGAGTGGATTGCTTAGAGCTCATCTTCGGCTACAATGAGAAGCCATGAGTTACTTGATGAGAGGTCATGAGTTACTCAGATATGGTGGACTACTGTGGTTTAGAAGAGATTAACTTGATGAGAGGATATAAGTTAGTCACTTACGGCTGCCATTGAATGAATCATTCGTTATTGAAGTAGGCAGTAAGAAAAGTTAATCCAGAAATAATACGCATCTCCGAAGCCTTAACTAAATCATTATCATTGTATCCTTTATATCAATCTGGTATTTTGTTCTTTACTATTTTGTTTATGCTTTCAAACAAACAATAATCTTTTCTAATCGCCTGACTAAGATTTACAAGATAGCCATTGCTTGCTCAATCCAACAATCTCCGTGGGATTCGACCCTCACTCACCTAAGGTATTACTTGGACGACCCGGTGCACTTTTCGGTTTAGTTGTGCGGTGTTCAATTTCGCGCACCAACTTTTTGGCACCGTTTCCGGGGATTGTTCGAGTTTGACAAACTACCGGAGTATCTTGTTGCTTAGATTAGGTATTCTTTAAGCTTTATTTTCTCGTTTGTTTGTGTCTTTTGTTTGCTTTTTCAAATATTTTTCAAAACCTTTTATTTTCTTTAGTAATCTTTGTCTTTTGTTTGAGTCTTGTGTCAATCTTTAAGTTTAGTATTTCTTTTATTCTTTTTTCTTTAAATTTTCAAAAATTGTTCTTGTATGTTCTTCATTATTTTCGAATTGTTCTTGGTAATTTTTCTTGTTTGATTCTAAAAATTTTAAGTTTGGTGTCTTTTAGTTATTTTTTTTTTTAAGTTTGTTGTCTCTTAGTTATTTTTCTTTTCCTTTAAAATTTGAAAATTGATGAACAGATTTCTGCTAGTAAAGAAATTCACAAATATAATAACGTTTTAAGTATAGCTTCTAGACCAACAAGAATTTCTTTCGTACAAAAGTTTGGTTGTCACAAGTAACAAAACCCAATAAAATTTATAACCGAAGTATTTAAACCTCGGGTCGTCTTCTCAAGGAATTGCAGGGAAGTATGATTTATTATTGGTTATGGAAAAGGTAGAATTTTTGGGTTTTTGAAATAGGGAACAAGTAATTTAAATAGCAAGAAAAATAAATTAATAATTAGAAAACTCTTGGCAAGGTATAAGAACTGGAATTTGTATCCTAGTTATCCTTATCAGGTATGATGAGAATTGTTATTGCTCCCACTTAGTTAATCCTTACTAAATAAGAAAAGTCAAGTGGACTAATTAACTTGATTCCTCGGTCCTAGTCAACTCATATGGAAAGACTAGATGTAGAGGGGTTCAACTCAATCAGCAATCCTAATTTCCAATCAACTACTGAGTTTGATAACTCAAGCGTTACCAATTACTTAACCAAATTCAAAGGGAGAAAATAAATCAATAACTAAATTGAAAGTATCATAAATAAAACAATCATAAGTCTGAAATACCTCAAATTGGATTAATTAAGAAAATCATAACATGAATGGTTCATAAGCCAATTTGGCAACATAAATAATTAACAAGTAAAAGCATTAGAGTATCTAAAAGTAAAAGAGAAACATAAATTAGAGAAACATAGAACCTGGGATGAAGAAATAAGCATAAAATAGGAGAAATCCTAATTCTAAAACCTAAGAGAAATCTTAAGAGAGAAGAGGGAGCCTCTCTCTCTCTAAAACTGCATCTAAAAACCTAAAATTATGTATATGAAAGTTGCCTATCGTCTCTCTAAGTTATTGTTTGATTCCCCCATTCTCTGGCTTATATTCTGTGTTTCTGGATTTGGAATTGGGCTGAAAAGGGGTCCAGAAATCGTTGGGGGCGTTTTCTGCAGATTTCTATACGTGGCGTCTATCACGCATTCGCGTGGGTCACGCGTTCGCGTGGTTTGGAGTTCTTTCTTGTCACGCGTACGCATCGGTCACGCGTCCGCATCATTTGCGTTCTGCTCAAGGCACGCGTCCGCGTCAGTCACGCATTTGCGTCGATGCCATTTCGCGCTAGGCACGCGTCCGTATCATCCATGCGTTCGCGTCGCTGCCTTTTCTTCAAAACTCCATTTTTTGCTTTCCTTCCATTTTTGTATGTTTCCTTTCTGTCCTCTAAGCCATTCCTGCCCTATGAAGCCTGAAAATGCTTAACACACAAATCATGGCATCGAATGGTAATAAAGGATAATTAAAATTAATACTTTTAAAGCATAGGAAACATGTTTTCACACTTATCACATGATAAGGAAGGAAAAGTAAAACAATGCCATTCATATGAATAAGTGGGTGAAGAATTGATAAAAACACTCAATTTGAGCACAAGATGGATCATAAAATAGGGGTTTATCAAAAATCCAATAAAAAATATCTCTTTTATCTTTCTTTAATTTTTCGAAAATCTTTACTATCTTTTCTTATCTTGATTTAAAAAATTCTAAGTTTGGTATTTTCTTGTTAGTAAAGTTTAAATTTTAGATTTCAAATCTTATCTTTTTCAAATCTTTATCTTATCTTTTTTTATCTTTTTTTTTTAATTTCAAAAATCCTATCTTATCGTATTCAAATTTTTAAAATTCAATTTCAAAATTCAAAATTTAAAAATAAAAAATATTTTACTTTCCTTACTCCTAATTTTCGAATTCTTTCCCCCCTCTCTATCCAAATTCTATCATCTCTCTCTACCATCATTCTTCTTTTCTTCTTCAGATATCTCACAGGGAATTCTCTGTACTCTGACATAGAATCTCCCATTCTTTCTCTTTCTTGGTTCTCTTTTTCTTGTTTATGAGCAGGAACAGAGATAAAGAACCCCTCTTTGATCCTAATTTCGAACCTGATAGGACTCTAAGGAGGCGGCTGCAACAAGCTAGAACACAACACTCCAGAGGAAACCTCACAGAGCTTTTCAAACAAGAAGCTGAGAATACATATATGGCAGCCAATCCCAATGACAGAGGAGACGCATGGAAGGTCCTAGGTGATTTTACTGCACCCACTTCTGACTTCTATGGACGGAGCATATCTATACCTGCCATTGGTGCAAATAACTTTGAGATGAAGCCTCAACTGGTCACTCTAGTTCAACAGAACTGCCAGTTTTACAAACTTCCACAGGAAGATCCTAACAGATTTATCTCTGATTTTTTGCAGATCTGTGATACTATCAAGACTAATGGAGTGGATCCAGAGATTTACAAGCTTATGCTTTTCCCCTTTGCTATAAGGGACAGAGCTAGGTTATGGCTGGATTCTCAGCCCAAGAAAAGCCTAAACTCTTGGAATAAGGTGGTCAATGCATTCTTGACCAAGTTCTTTCCACCTCAGAAGCTGAGCAAGCTTAGGATGCAAGTTCAAACCTTCAGGAAAAAATAGGGTGAATCCCTCTATGAAGCCTGGGAGAGGCACAAGCAACTGATCAGAAAGTGTCCTCCTAACATGAGAGGAACCCTGTGAACAACGGGGTAACTCAAAAGAGAGGAGTCCTGGAAGTTAATACTCTGAATGCCATATTGGCTCAGAACAAGATCTTGACCCAATAGGTCAACATGATCTCTCAGCATTTGAGTAGATTGCAAGCTACAGCTGGCAGCACTTAAGATGCCTCCTTTGAAGGAGATGCCTATGGTTTAGATCAACCCATGATGGAAGAATTTAACTATATGGGAAATCCTTCAGAGAATCACAACAATGAGCCTTATGGAAACACATACAACCCATCATGGAGGAGTCATCCCAACTTCCCATGGAGGGATCAACAGAAGCCTCAGCAAGGCTTCAACAACAATTAAAGTGGAAAAAACCAGAATAGGTTTAATAATAGACCTTTCCCACCTTCTCAGTAATAGATAGAGACTTCTAAGCAGAGCTTCTCTGACTTAGCCACCATAGTCTCTGATCTCTCTAAGACCACTTACAGTTTTATGATAGAGACTAGGTCCTTCATCAAGAATCTGGAGGTACAGATTGGTCAGCTGAGTAAGAAGATCCCTGAGATCCCCTTGATGACAAGTTATCTTAGCCTAGTTTCACTAACCTTTTTCTTTAATTTTATTAGGTTTTATGCACTTTCTTGCATTCTAAGTAAGTGATTTGGAAAGAAAATGCATCACTTCTCTAAATCAAACAACCACCATGTAATTGATACTAAATCATGAGGTTTAAGCTAAATTTAATTGATTTTTAATGATTTATAAACCTTGTGAATTTGGTGATACTTTGATTGGTTATTTTGGTTAATTGTAGATGAAGAAAAGAAGAAAAGAAGAAAGCGTAGCCTAAGAAGTGTGGCTCAAGGAAGAAAAAGTGTGGCCAAGAAAGGAGAAGTGTGGCGCAACAAACCATGAAGCTCTCTCCAAGAGCACCAAGCTCACCAAGTGAGCGTTACACTTACTCCCAGGAGACCAAGGCACAAAGCTCTGCTCACTTTGTAAGCTGAGCATAACATGAGGCCAAGAAACAAGGAAAGGAAGACCAAGCTCAGCTTACAAAGTGAGCATTATCGAGAGCTCACAAGGAAAAATTCAAAGAAAATAAAGTGCAAGTGCATGCTCCAAGACTTGAACCCATGACCAAAGGGGATGAGGGAAGCGCTACTCACAAGGAAAAATAAGCAAAAAATGGCCAAATGCATCTCCCAAGGTTCGAACCCCACACCTTGAGGAAGCAAGGAAGCAAGGCAACCAAAGAAATGGGCAGCGCATGCTTCCCGTAGGTTTCGAACCAAGGAGCTCTCCTTGGATGCCCCAAGGCTCAGCTCACTCAGAGAGCTGAGCGCTACCCTTAGTGCATTTCACGCAACACTTGACACGGCCAAGGGGAGTGAAGCGCGCAAGAAACGTGACACGGCCAGGGAGTGGGGCGCGCAACAAATTTGACATGGTCCAAGGGCAGCACGCAACAAATTGGCACCAAGGCACCAATGCTCAGCTCACTTTGTGAGCTGAGCTTTCCCCTGATGCATCCCAAGCAACAGCACGCTACCAAGGCCTCCCCACACCAAGTCTCAAAGCTCAGCTCACTTTGTGAGCTGAGCATCCCCCTGGGAGGTGCATTTGGGCTGAAAATGAAATTTAAAATTCCAACTTGATTCATTTCTTCACCAAATCAAAAGCCCATCCAAATTCCAATATCCAAGAATAGAAAGTGTATAAATAGGAGTTAGTTTGATGTAATTAGGACTGCTAGACTTTACTTTGAATTTTCCTTTTTAGCTTTCATTTTTCAATTTTGAGCTTTTTACTTTGAATTCAGATTTCAGAGAACTTGAAAGGGGAATTGATCTCTCTTCTTTCTTGGTTCTTGCTTGAGCACTCTTTAATTTTCTTGCTCTGGATCTTGGGTAGAGAATTGAAGAACTTCTGTTTCAATCTCACCTTGAGATCTTGTTTAATTTTCTGCATAATTGAATTCCAATTTCCATTTACTGCTTCATCTTCTACTCTCTCTGCAATTTACTTTTCTTTGTTGCTTTTGCAATTGTTCTTGTTAGATCAAGGAAGGATTTGAGATTTAGACTTGTTATCTAGTCTCTCCCACTCCTGAGATCTTCAACCTCTTTTACATTGCTGCAAATTAAGCACTGCCTTTCTGTCTTTAAAATTCTCAAAGCATTTTTTACTCTTCTGTTTGAAGACCATTCCAATTCAATTCATCTTTTGCTTTGCTGTTTGATGCAATTTAATTGTTCTTGTTTAGATTCTGCAATTCCAATTCCCAATTCCTTTTATGATTCAAGAAATTTACATTTCTTGCACTTTAAGCTTCATCCATTTACATTTCTTGCAATCTAAGTTTCTGCAATTTACATTACTTGCACTTTAAGATTCTGCTTGTTTACTTTTCCGCTCTTTAATTTACTACACTTTACCCCTCCCCCTTTACATTTCAAGCAATTTAGTTTCTGCAAAGCACAAATCACTCAACCAATACTTGATTCGCTTGACTAAATCAACCACTAAACTAAAATTGTTCAATCCTTCAATCCCTGTGGGATCGACCTCACTCATGTGAGTTATTATTACTTGATGCGACCCGGTACACTTGCCGGTGAGTTTCGTGTTGGATCGTTTTCCACACATCAAGTTTTTGGCGCCGTTACCGGGGATTGATTAGATTGACAATGATTAAGTGAAGTGGAGATATAGATATAGCATTTTTCTTTTCTGTTTCTTTAATTTTTGACTAACCCACTAACTGTTTGAATTTTTGCTTGAACTAACTGAAACTTCACTTTAGCAATAGAGTGAAGTTTTCTTGGTTTCTCTGACTTTGTATGATTCTCATGCTTTAGCTTGTTAAATATACGAGAGAAGCAATTTTCTTCCATTAATCTTTCAAGTTTATCAATTGATTGACACATTGTGTCAACTAATCCTCTAATCACATTCCGGCATGAATATACTCTATCTTCATTTGGACCGTTTGTGATTGTGCAGATCATGGAGAAGAACCCAACGAATCCCAGTCAGCATGGGAGCAGTGTCCTAACCCCAGATGACAATACAACCAATAACTTGAAGCAACCACTCATCACCATGAACGATGTTGCTCAATGGTTTGAAGCTTTCCCACAAGGAAACATCATCGGATGGGAAGAACTAATGAGTGAACTCCTAGTCAAGCTGAAACCACCCCAGGAAATTGGTGAACTAGAGACAGAAGTGCAACCATCCACACAAGAGAAAGGAGTGATGGAAATTGAAGGTGTAAGTGTCATTATGGCCCAAAACAAACAGATACACCAACAACTTCAACAACAATTGGAGTTGATAGTCCGAAAAATTGATTGGCTACAAGTTGCTCCAATAAATACTCACAACCTACTTAAAAAACCACATGATGGGAATTAACCTGAAAGAAGTTTTGGAGCAATTAACTATGAGCAACAAAGTCATGAGCGACCACACTCTCCAAACAACCCCTCAAGCATGTTCCAACACAAGTCTCAGAATGATGTATACAACCCACCCTGGAGGACTCATTCCAACTGGAGGGGGGTCGAACACCAAAATCAAAGATCAAGGGACTTCAATTGCAACAACCCCAACTTCAAAAACCAGCATAAAAACCACCCTCACAACAACAACCATCACGCACCACCCCAATGCACACATTTCCAACCCCAACACCCCACAACCAACTAATCTCACAAGAATCTCAGAGGATCACCAACTTGGAGATCTTAATAGAGAGAATGATGAAGCACCAAGAGGTGACAATGAAGGATCAGGAAACCTCAATAAGAAGAATTGAGAAACAAATACAACAATTAGCTAAGCACCTTGTTAAAACGGATGAGAAGAAGGCAAATATCATCTCCAAAGCCATTAAGGATGACCTAAAAGACAATGAAGAAGATGCTAGGTTGGAGAAATAGAAAGCAATTTTGAAGGAAAGTGAGAGGGCTATGGGAAAAGAATTACTCATCCAAGAAAAGTATCACAGAGAAATTTCACAAGAAGAAACAGAGGAAAAGAAGCTCAGGATGAGAGGAGAAAATCAAAGGCAACAAGATTTTGAACTTCCATGAGCACAAAATGAAGGATGTCAAGCTAATGACAATAAAGAAGCGCTTGTTGGGAGGCAACCCAACCTGAGGTAGTTTTCTTTTCATAGCTATTTTAATAAAAAGGTTAATTAACTTCATCTATATTGAAAGAAGCTAAGTTTGGTGTTACACACCAAAACAATATAAGGGAGAATGAAGGATTCTAAGTTTGGTGTTCCACCAAAATCCCATCATAAAACATATTCTCACCTTCTGCATAATGCTAGCTTCAAGCATATTAGATGAACTAGTTAACTATTTTGCTGTTTCCTAGTTTTCAGTTTTATTGCTCTTAGAAAAAAAAAAGAAAAAGAATTTCACATATGGTTAATTTTATGCATGAGAACCACTGGCGAGGTACTAAGTTTGGTGTTCCCACACCAAAGTAAGTTCAAAGGCCCACAAATAAATCATGCATGCTAACCATTTCTTCTTTCAAGTGCTTGGGGAACAAGCAACTTTCAATATCATTGCAGAGTGTCATACAAGATTTTGGAAGGATTAAGTATCATCACCCAAAGAAATGAAAGAGGAATGCTAAAACCAGTAATGACGATGATGAAGAGGAAAGCAAGTAAACTCCAAAAGGTTGTATTGTTAAGTGATTATTTTGCATCAGACATTGCTATGATTGAAAGTGATATTATGTCCCTGTCTGTCTGTCTATTTAGTGCAATTCTCTATAATTCAATAATTAAGATGTTTGATTATTCATAACACTACACTTTTCAAACTTGTATGCACTCAAGATTTCAAAAAAAAAAGGGCACCACATGACAGTTCTTTGAAAAGAAGGATTGAGAAATTAAATAATTTTGAGGCAAGCAAAAGATTAGGAGAAGTGGTGGTTCTAGTTGTATGATTATGCATTGAGGTTGCATGCTTATGAAAACTTGCATGGGAGCTCATAGGCAGGACATAGAGTTCAAAGAAATATTGTGGAGATTCTCAAACATTTATTGATCCAAGAAGCAGCAACCAAAAGAAAATAAAGAAAACATAAAAGCAAAAAGAACATGGCCCAAGGCTCTGAGCATCAATTACTAGGCAGAAAAGAAAGGAGAAACAGAAACTCAAAGAGTTGTTATCCTAGTAAATGCTTGTGGTCGAATTGTGTCAAAGAGAGAGGCTTGAGCAAGTAAATCCTTAGGGGTGCTTTAACACCTAATACCTTAGAACCAACTGGTTTAGGAGTATTGATTGAAAGCTTATCTAAAGAGCCGCTTTGAGACATGACACTTAGAGTCAAGGCCAAAGCACAAAAACTATAAGCTGCTTCAAGGTGATTACCTATAGAGAGATCTCTATGATATCATTTGGATGAAAGTCCTAAGACCTAAGACTTCCAAGATGTGGGGACTAGTAAGCACTGAAGCCCTTGCATGAGCATATAATTTAGAGTTCACCCCACTGTCACTTAATCACTTCACTCACAGGAAATTACAAGTTAATCTTCAAACCATCCTGATCGAAACAACATTTGAAAATAATTCTTTTCTTGCTTGGGGACAAGCAAGTTTTAAGTTTGGTGTTGTGATGACAAGTCATCTTAGCCTAGTTTCACTAGCCTTTTTCTTTAATTTTATTAGGTTTTATGCACTTTCTTGCATTCTAAGTAAGTAATTTGGAAAGAAAATGCATGACTTCTCTAAATCAAACAACCACCATGTAATTGATACTAAATCATGAGGTTTAAGCTAAATTTAATTGATTTTAATAATTTATAAACCTTGTGAATTTGGTGATACTTTGATTGGTTGTTTTGGTTAATTGTAGATGAAGAAAAGAAGAAAAGAAGAAAGCATGGCCTAAGAAGTGTGGCTCAAGGAAGAAAAAGTGTGGCCAAGAAAGGAGGAAGTGTGGCGCAACAAACCATGAAGCTCTCTCCAAGAGCACCAAGCTCACCAAGTGAGCGTTACACTTACTCCCAGGAGACCAAGGCACAAAGCCCTGCTCACTTTGTGAGCTGAGCACAACATGAGGCCAAGAAACAAGAAAAGGAAGACCAAGCTCAGCTCACAAAGTGATCATTATCGAGAGCTCACAAGGAAAAATTCAAAGAAAATAAAGTGCAAGTGCATGCTCCAAGACTTGAACCCATGACCAAAGGGGATGAGGGAAGCGCTACTCACAAGGAAAAATAAGCAAAAAATGGCCAAATGCATCTCCCAAGGTTCGAACCCCATACCTTGAGGAAGCAAGGAAGCAAGGCAACCAAAGAAATGGGTAGCGCATGCTTCCCGTAGGTTTCGAACCAAGGAGCTCTCCTTGGATGCCCCAAGGCTCAGCTCACTTGGAGAACTGAGCGCTACCCTTGGTGCATTTCACGCAACACTTGACACGGCCAAGGGGAGTGAAGCGCACAAGAAACGTGACACGGCCAGGGAGTGGGGTGCGCAACAAATTTGACACGGTCCAAGGGCAGCATGCAACAAATTGGCACCAAGGCACCAATGCTCAGCTCACTTTGTGAGCCGAGCTTTCCCCTGATGCATCCCAAGCAACAGCACGCTACCAAGGCCTCCCCACACCAAGTCTCAAAGCTCAGCTCACTTTGTGAGCTGAGCATCCCCCTGGGAGGTGCATTTGGGCTGAAAATGAAATTTAAAATTCCAACTTAATTCATTTCTTCACCAAATCAAAAGCCCATCCAAATTCCAATATCCAAGAATAGAAAGTGTATAAATAGGAGTTAGTTTGATGTAATTAGGACCGCTATACTTTACTTTGAATTTTCCTTTTTAGCTTTCATTTTTCAATTTTGAGCTTTTTACTTTGAATTCAGATTTCAGAGAACTTGGAAGGGGAATTGATCTCTCTTCTTTCTTGGTTCTTGCTTGAGCACTCTTTAATTTTCTTGCTTTGGATCTTGGGTAGAGAATTGAAGAACTTCTGTTTCAATCTCACCTTGAGATCTTGTTTGATTTTCTGCATAATTGAATTCGAATTTCCATTTACTGCTTCATCTTCAACTCTCTCTGTAATTTACTTTTCTTTGTTGCTTTTGCAATTGTTCTTGTTAGATCAAGGAAGGATTTGAGATCTAGACTTGTTATCTAGTCTCTCCCACTCCTGAGATCTTCAACCTCTTTTACATTGCTGCAAATTAAGCACTGCCTTTCTGTCTTTAAAATTCTCAAAGCATTTTTTACTCTTCTGTTTGAAGACCATTCCAATTCAATTCATCTTTTGCTTTGCTGTTTGATGCAATTTAATTGTTCTTGTTTAGATTCTGCAATCCCAATTCCCAATTCCTTTTATGATTCAAGCAATTTACATTTCTTGCACTTTAAGCTTCAGCCATTTACATTTCTTGCAATCTAAGTTTCTGCAATTTACATTACTTGCACTTTAAGATTCTACTTGTTTACTTTTCTGTTCTTTAATTTACTGCACTTTACCCCCTCTCCCTTTACATTTCAAGCAATTTAGTTTCTGCAAAGCACAAATCACTCAACCAATACTTAATTTGCTTGACTAAATCAACCACTAAACTAAAATTGTTCAATCCTTCAATCCCTGTGGGATCGACCTCACTCATGTGAGTTATTATTACTTGATGCGACCCGGTACACTTGCCGGTGAGTTTCGTGTTGGATCGTTTTCCACACATCACCCCTCTAACACTCTTCCAAGAAACACTGAAGTAAACCGAAGAGAAGAGTGCAAAGCCCTCACTGTAGGAGCTGAGGCCGAATCTGAAGAGGAGCTTCTGGCATTGAATTCCAGCAAGGGAGTAGTTGGGCGTTCAACGCCCAAAGAGGAGTAAGTTGTGGCGTTGAACGCTACAATGGGAGAGGATAGGCATTTAACGCCCACTAAGGACTCTCCTGTTGAAGAACTGAAGGAAATTAGAGCTCATGAGGAGACCATAGAGGTCCCCCTGAATGCCCTGTTGCAGATTATGGATTTTGAAGAAGACACTTTCTCTGATAAAGAAGAGGAAACTAGAGAAGAGCAAGTTGCTCGATACTTGGAAATCCTCATGAAGTTGAATGCAAAATTATGTGGAACAGATGCATTGAAAGAAGAAACCCCAGTACTTATCCAAGAGTGCAGTGCTCTGGTTCAGAGGAAGGTGCCTCAGAAAAGGCCAGACCTTAGAAGCTTCCTAATTTCCTGTACCATAGGTACAATCACCTTTGAGAAGGCCTTGTGTGACCTTGGGTCAAGCATCAACCTCATGCCTCTCTATGTAATGAAGAGGCTGGGAATTCTAAAGGTGCAAGCTGCCAACATTGCATTAGAGATGGCAGACAAGTCACTGAAAAAGGCATATGGCATGGTGAAGGATGTCCTAGTGAAGGTTGAAGACCTTTATCTCCCAGCGTATTTTGTAATTCTTGATACTGGGGAGGACAGGGATGAGTCGACCATCCTTGGAAGGCCATTCCTTGCCACTGGAAGAGCCATGATTCATGTAGAAAGAGGAGAACTAGTCCTGCAACTGAATGAGGGCTGTCTTGTGTTCAAGGTTCATAAATCTCACTCTACATCAGTTAGAGAAGGCACAATTGACAAGCACTTAGTGCTTCCACCACCTCTCTCAGTGTAGAGCCTAATAGAGCCCCTAGACACCAACTCTAAGTTTGGTGTAGGATAACCATCATCAAGCTCTGAGAAGGATGGTAGTAAGAAGAAAGTGCCTAAAGGTTAGAGAGGAAAGAAGATCCCCACTGAGGACCTCTCACCTGGAATGAGAGTGGTCTTCACTGACAGTCCAGTCATTCCACAAACTATGAACAGAATCCTATCTCTAGAGCATGTGGAGCTCATCCATGAGAGCACATGAAGAAAGTTAACTGTAAAGGGTGAAATTTTGAGCCCCTATCATTCTCCGTAAAGGAGCTACCCGTCAAACTAGTGACGGTAAAGAAGCGCTTGTTGGGAGGCAACCCAACCATGAGTAAAGTATTTCTGTTTTTATTTCTTTTAGTTTGTTCTCATTTGAGTTTATTAGTTTATTTTCATAGTTATTTCCCTTGCTTTTTAATGTTTGTGATCATATACAGTACTTAGAACAGGGAAAAAAAGAGGAAGAGGACGAGCAGAACACCCTAGGGAGACCCCCTTGCTGGCATTGAACGTCAGACAAGGAAAGGGATGGGCGTTAATCGAGCAGAAGCTGGCGTTCAGGGAGCAAAGTTGGGCGTTCAACGCCCACAAGGGGGCACAGAATTCAAATTCCCTAGCCTCAGGACCAGTGGGTCCCACAGAATCTCCAGCTACCCTACCTACCATACTCTCTCTCTCACCTCTCTATACCTTGAAAACCCACACACCACTTTCACTTTTCCCAATACACACACTTTCCTAAACCCATCATAACTCCCACCAACCCCCACCTAACTCAAATTCAAAACTTTCCCTCCCAATTTCCTCACCTCCAAAGCCGAACCCTAACCCACCCTCCCTTATAAATATCCCCTCAATTACCCCTTCAAACTCACACATACACAAACCTCATAC
>NC_029786.2:60715115-60751677 GCF_000816755.2 Arachis ipaensis
AATCCCTCTCTCCTATCTCCACTATTATCTTCTTCTTTTACTATCTTCTTTCCTTTTTATTCATATTTGCTCGAGGACGAGAAAAGTTTTTAAGTTTGATGTTGCAAAAGCTTTACTTTTTGACTTCTACCATTCCTAAGTATGGCACCCAAAGTCGAAGAGTCCTCTAGAAAGAGGAAAGGAAAATCCATTGCTTTCTCCTCCGAACCTTGGGAAATGAGTAGATTCCTCACCAAGGCTCATCAAGACCACTTCTATGAAGTAGTGGCAAAGAAAAGGGTGATCCCCGAAGTCCCCTTTAGGCTAAAAAAGAATGAGTACCCGGAGATCCAACAAGAAATCTGGAGAAGATATTGGGAAGTCCTAACCAATCCTATCCCGGAAGTTGGATTAATAATGATGCAAGAGTTCTATGCCAATTTATGGGTCACAAAAAGGCATGATACAAGTGTGAACCCAAGCCCCAAGAGTTGGCGCACCATGGTCCGAAAGAGACTCTTAGATTTCAGTCTGGAGAGTGTAAGAGTGCCGCTCAAATTACCACAACTGTTAGGAGACCCTCACTCTTACACTGGAAGGGTCAATACTGATGAGTGAATTTTTTGTGGTAAAGAATTTCACAAATAAAATCTCGTTGCAAGTATAGTTTCTAAACCAACAAAGAATCCTCTCATACAAAAATTTGGTTGTCACAAGAAACAAACCCCTAAAAATAATAACCGAAGTATTCAAACCTCGGGTCGTCTCTCAAAGGAATTGCAGGGAAGTGTCCTTGTTATTGGTTATGAGATGTATATTTTGGGATTTTGTATAAGGAACAAGAAAAGTAAATTGGAAGAATAGCTAAGAAAGCTCTTAGCAAGGAATGAGAACTAGAAGTCCTATCCTCATTATCTTCCTCAATTGTGACATCAATTGTCCATTGCTCCCACTTAGTCAACCTCTAGGTATGGAGGTAAGTCAAGTAGATAAATCAACATGAATCCTCAAGTCCTAGTCAACTCCTAAGGAAAGAGTAGAGTTAATGGAATTCAAGTCAACTAGCAACTTTCAATTATCAATCAACAAAAGAGTTTGATAACTCAAAAGTCTCCAATTACTCAACCAAATCTAAGAGGAGAAAAATCTACACTAAAGCCCAATCAAGCATTTTGTCAAACACTTGGAAGGTGATGAGCGGATAATTTATACGCTTTTTGGCATTGTTTTTACATAATTTTTAGTATGATTTTGTTAATTTATAGTATTTTTTATTAGTTTTTAATTAAAAATCACATTTCTGGACTTTACTATGAGTTTGTGTATTTTTCTATGATTTCAGGTATTTTCTGGCTGAAATTGAGGGACTTAAGCAAAAATCAGATTCAGAGGTTGAAGAAGGACTGCAGATGCTGTTGGATTCTGACCTCCCTGCACTCAAAGTGGATTTTCTGGAGCTACAAAACTCCAAATGGCGTTCTCTCAATTTCGTTGGAAAGTAGACATCCAGGGCTTTTCAGAAATATATAATAGTCCATACTTTGCCCGAGTTTAGATGATGCAAACTGGCGTTCAACGCCAGTTTCATGCTGCATTTTGGAGTAAAACGCCAGAAACAGGTTGCAAAGTGGAGTTAAACCCCAGAAACAGGTTACAAACTGGCGTTCAACTCCAAGAGAAGCCTCTACACGTGTAAAGCTCAATGCTCAGCCCAAGCACACACCAAGTGGGCCCCAGAAGTGGATTTCTGCATCAATTACTCATTCTGTAAACCTTAGTAACTATTTTAGTATAAATAGGACTTTTTACTATTGTATTTACATCTTTGTAACATCTTTGGATTATCTTTTGATCCTTTGATCACGTTTTGGGGCTGGCCATTCGGCCATGCCTGGACCTTATCACTTATGTATTTTCAACGGTAGAGTTTCTACACTCCATAGATTAAGGTGTGGAGCTCTGCTGTTCCTCATGAATTAATACAAAGTACTACTATTTTTCTATTCAATTCAAGCTTATTCCTTCTCTAAGATATCCATTCGCACCCAAGAACATGAGGAATGTAATGATTATGTCACGCTCATCATCATTCTCACCTATGAACACGTGCCTGACAAACACTTCCGTTCTACATGCAAACAAGCTAGAATGAGTATCTCTTAGATATCTAATACAGAGGACCGAGTCCGAGATATTAGAATCTTCGTGGTATAAGTTAGAACCCATGGATGGCTATTCTTGAGATCCGGAAAGTCTAAACCTTGTCTGTGGTCTTCCGAGTAGGATCTGGGAAGGGATGGCTGTGACGAGCATCAAACTCGCGAGTGCTGGGCATAGTGACAGATGCAAAAGGATAGTAAATCCTATTCCAGTATGATCGAGAACCGACAGATGATTAGCCATGCAGTGACAGCGCATTGGACCATTTTCACAGACAGGATGGGATGTAGCCATTGACAACGGTGATGCCCTACGTAAAGTTTGCCATGGAAAGGATAGGAATGATTGGATGAAGACAGCAGGAAAGCAGAGGTTCAGAGGAACGAAAGGCATCTCTATACGTTTATCTGAAATTTTCACCAATGAATTACATAAGTATCTCTATCCTAGTTTATATTTTATTTATGTTTTTTAATTATCAATTCACCATAACCATTTGAATCCGCCTGACTGAGATTTACAAGGTGACCATAGCTTGCTTCAAGCCGACAATCTCCGTGGGATCGACCCTTACTCACGTAAGGTTTATTACTTGGACGACCCAGTGTACTTGCTGGTTAGTTGTATCGAAATTGTGAAGAGAACTAAAATTATGAACGTGCGTATTAAGTTTTTAGTGCCGTTACCAAGGAATGA
Organism: Arachis ipaensis; assembly: GCF_000816755.2. Lineage (NCBI taxonomy): Eukaryota > Viridiplantae > Streptophyta > Magnoliopsida > Fabales > Fabaceae > Arachis > Arachis ipaensis. The sequence continues at coordinate 60,717,951 of NC_029786.2, forward strand.
ACAATCACGATTTCGTGCACCAAGTTTTTGGCGCCGTTGCCGGGGATTGTTCGAGTTTGGACAACTGACGGTTCATATTGTTGCTCAGATTAGGTAATTTTATTTTATTTTTAAGCTTTTTTATTTCTTATTTTCGAAAATAATAAAAAAAATAAAATTTCCTTTTCGTTTTTCCCACAATAATTTTCGAAAAAACAAAAAAAAATTTATAAAATCATAAAATCAAAAATATTTTTTGTGTTTCTTGTTTGAGTCTAGAGTCGAGTTTTAAGTTTGGTGTCAATTGCATCTTTTTAATTTTCTAAAAAAATTATTTTCGAAAATTTCATGCATTGCATTCTTCATGATCTTCAAGTTGTTCTTGGCCAGTCTTCTTGTTTCATCTTCATATTTTCTTGTTTTGTGTCTTTCCTTATTTTTCATATGCATTCTTGAATTATTAATGTCTAAAGAATAAAAATTTTTAAGTTTGGTGTCTTGCATATTTTCTTTTCTTTAAAATTTTTCAAAAATAAGTTCTTGGTGTTCATCTTGACATTCAAAGTGTTCTTGGTGTTCATTTTGACATTCATAGTGTTTTTGCATGTATTTTTGGTTTTGATCTTAATTCTTCATGTTTTGTTTCATTCTTGCTGTTTAATAAAAAAAAAAGAGAGAGAAAAACATCAAAAAGATATCTTTTCCTTTTTTCTCTTTCTTTATTAAAATTCAAAAATAAAAAAAATATCTTTCCCTTTTTCACTCATAAATTTTCGAAAATTTGAGTTGACTTTTTCAAAACTTTTTAAAAGTTAGTTGTTTCTTATGAGTCAAATCAATTTTTCATTTTAAAAACTCTGTCTTTTTTCAAATCTTTTTCAAAAAAAATCAAATCTTTTTCATTTTTCTTTCATAATTTTCAAAAATTTCAAATTGATTTTCAAAAATCTTTTTCTTATTTCTATTTCATATTTTCGAATTTAATACTAACAATTAATGTGATTGATTCAAAAATATTAAGTTGTTACTTGCCTATTAAGAAAGGTTCAATCTTTATATTTTAAAATCATATCTTTTAGTTTCTTGTTAGTCAAGTAATCAACTTTAATTTTCAAAATCAAATCTTTTTAAATTTTTTTTTCAAATCTTTTTCAATTTAAGTTTCAATCACATCTTTTTCAAAATCAATTTCAAAATCTTTTCTAACTTCTTATCTTTTCAAATTTGATTTTCAAATCTTTTTCAATTAACCACTTAACTTTTTGATTGATTCTTATCTTTTTCAAAACTACCTAACTAGTTCTCTCTCTCTAATTTTTGAAAATCACCTTCATCTTTTTCAAAATTCACTTTTTTTTTACTAATTGTTTTAATTTTTAATTTAATTTGATTTTAATTTTAATTTTCAAATTTTAACTTTAATTTTAAAATATTTTTATTTTATTTATTTAAATTTTTGAATTCTTCTCTTCCTCACATCCATCTATTTATTTATTCATCTACTAACACTTCTCCTCCACCCAAAAATTCGAACCCCATCCCCCTCTCTGTGTTCGAATTTTTTCTCTTCTCCTTCTTACATTCTTCTCTTCTTATACTTGCATAAGGAATCTCTATACTGTGACATAGAGGATTCCATATTTTCTTTTGTGTTCTCTTCTTTTTCATATGAGCAGGAACAAGGATAAGAACATTCTTGTTGAAGCCGATCCTGAACCTGAAAGGACTCTGAAGAGAAAGCTAAGGGAAGCTAAAGCTCAACTCTCTGGAGAAAATCTGACAGAAATTTTCGAAAAGGAAGGAGACATGGCCGAAAATAATAACAATGCAAGGAAGATGCTTGGTGACTTTACTGCACCAAATTCCAATTTACATGGAAGAAGCATCTCAATCCCTACCATTGGAGCAAACAACTTCGAGCTTAAACCTCAATTAGTTTCTCTGATGCAACAGAACTGCAAGTTTCATGGACTTCCATCCGATGATCCTTTTCAGTTCTTAACTGAATTCTTGCAGATCTGTGATACTGTTAAGACCAATGGGGTTGATCCTGAGGTCTACAGGCTTATGCTTTTCCCGTTTGCTGTAAGAGACAAAGCTAGAGTATGGTTGGACTCTCAACCTAAAGATAGCCTGAACTCTTGGGATAAGCTGGTCACGGCTTTCTTAGCCAAGTTCTTTCCTCCTCAAAACCTTAGCAAGCTTAGAGTGGATGTTCAAACCTTCAGACAGAAAGAAGGTGAATCCCTCTATGAAGCTTGGGAGAGATACAAAGAACTGACCAAAAAGTGTCATTCTGACATGCTTTCAGAATGGACCATCCTGGATATATTCTATGATGGTCTGTCTGAGCTATCAAAGATATCACTGGACCATTCTGCAGGTGGATCCATTCACCTAAAGAAAACACCTGCAGAAGCTCAAGAACTCATTGACATGGTTACAAATAACCAGTTCATGTACACTTCTGAAAGGAATCCTGTGAATAATGGGACGCCTATGAGGAAGGGAGTTCTTGAAATTGATACTCTGAATGCCATATTGGCTCAGAATAAAATATTGACTCAGCAAGTCAATATGATCTCTCAGAGTCTGGATGGATTGAAGGAATCATCCAACAGTACTAAAGAGGTATCTTCTGAAGAAGAAGCTTATGATCCTGAGATCCCTGCAATAGCAGAGGTGAATTATATGGGTGAATCCTATGGAAACACCTATAATCCCTCATGGAGAAATCATCCAAATTTCTCATGGAAGGATCAACAAAAGCCTCAACAAGGCTTTAATAATGGTGAAAGAAACAGGTTTAGCAATAGCAAGCCTTTTTCATCATCCAATCAGCAACAGACAGAGAATTCTGAGCAGAATCCATCTAGCTTAGCAAATATAGTCTCTGATCTATCTAAGGCCACTTTAAGTTTCATGACTGAAACAAGGTCTTCCATTAGAAATTTGGAGGCACAAGTGGGCCAGCTGAGTAAAAGAGTCACTGAAACTCCTCCTAGTACTCTCCCAAGCAATACAGAAGAGAATCCAAAAAGAGAGTGCAAGGCCATTGATTTAACCATCATGGCCGAACCTACAAGGGAGGGAGAGGACGTGAATCCCAGTGAGGAAGACCTCCTGGGACGTCCAGTGATCAACAAGGAGTTTCCCTCTGAGGAACCAAAGGAATCTGAGGCTCATCTAGAGACCATAGAGATTCCATTGAACCTCCTTATGCCATTCATGAGCTCTGATGAGTATTCTTCTTCTGAAGAGAATGAAGATGTCACTAAAGAGCAAGTTGCCAAGTACCTTGGTGCAATCATGAAGTTGAATGCCAAATTATTTGGTAATGAGACTTGGGAAGATGAACCTCCCTTGCTCATCAATAAACTGAGTGATCTGGATCAACTGACATTGCCTCAGAAGAAACAGAATCCTGAAAAGTTCTTAATACCTTGTACCATAGACACCATGACCTTTGAGAAGGCTCTATGTGACCTTGGGTCAGGGATAAACCTCATGCCACTCTCTGTAATGGAGAAACTGAGAATCTTTGAGGTGCAAGCTGCCAGAATCTCATTAGAGATGGCAGACAACTCAAGAAAACAGGCTTATGGACAAGTAGAGGACGTGCTAGTAAAGGTTAAAGGCCTTTACATCCCTGTTGATTTCATAATCCTAGACACTGGGAAGGATGAGGATGAATCCATCATCCTTGGAAGACCCTTCCTAGCCACAGCAAGAGCTGTGATTGATGTGGACAGAGGAGAATTGATCCTTCAATTGAATGAGGACAACCTTGTGTTTAAAACTCAAGGATCTCCTTCTGTAACCATGGAGAGGAAGCATGAAAAGCTTCTCTCACTGCAGAGTCAACAAAAGCCCCCATAGTCAAACTCTAAGTTTGGTGTTGGGAGGCCACAACCAAACTCTAAGTTTGGTGTTAAACTCCCACATTCAAACTCTAAGTTTGGTGTTGGGAAGTTCCAACCTTGCTCTAATTATCTGTGAGGCTCCATGAGAGCTCACTGTCAAGCTATTGACATTAAAGAAGCGCTTGTTGGGAGGCAACCTAATGTTATTTAATTATATCTATTTTATTATTACTTTATTTTTTAGGTTGATGATCATGTGAAGTCATAAAAACTACTGAAAAATCAAAAACAGAATGAAAAACAGCATTGAAAACAGCACACCCTAGAGGAAAGCAGTCTGGCATTTAAACGCCAGAAACAAGCATCTGTCTGGCGTTTAACGCCAGAAACAGGCACCAAGCTGGCGTTTAACGCCAGAAACAAGCTACATTTGGGCGTTTAACGCCAGAAACAGGCAGCAGTCTGGCGTTAAACGCCAGGATTGCACAGCAAGGGCGTTTTACACGCCTAATTGGAGCAGGGATGTTAATTCCTTGACCCCACTTGATCTGTGAACCCCACAGAATCCCCTCAGGATCTGTGGACCCCACAGGATCCCCACCACTTCTTCTCTCCTCTTTACACCTTTTCATAACTCTCTTCCCCAAAATAACCTCCACCAATCACCTCCAATTCCCTTCCAAAACCATCATACACCCACCTACACCCACCCACTCAAATTCAAACCATCACTCCTTCCTTTTCACACATCATAACCACCTTAAACCCCCAGTGGCCGAACCATTCACACACCTCCATCTCCTCCATCTCTTCTTCTTCTCATCCTTTCTTTCTTCTTTTGCTCAAGGACGAGAAAACCTTCTAAGTTTGGTGTGGTAAAAGAATTGCTTTTTCCATAACCATTTATGGCACCTAAGGCCAGAGACACCCTCATTGAAGAGGACAAGCCCATCACTAAGAAAAGGATGGAGCAAATAAGAGATCATGGACCTCAACATGAGCATGAGGAAATTTCTCACCATGAAATCCCTGAGATGCCTCAGGGGATGCACTTTCCTCCACAGAATTATTGGGAGCAAATCAACACTTCCCAAGGAGAATTAAGTTCCAATATGGGACAACTAAGGGTGGAGCACCAAGAGCACTCCATCATCCTCCATGAAATTACAGAAGATCAAAGAGCTATGAGGAAGGAGCAAGAAAGACAAGGAAGAGACATAGAGGAGCTCAAGAGCACCATTGGTTCTTCAAGGAGAGGAAGACGCCACCCTCACTAAGGTGGACTCATTCTTTAATCTCCTTGTCTATTTATTTTTTGTTTTTCAGTTTTTGAGCCTTATGTGTTATTTATGTTTGTGCCTTTACTATATGATCATTAGTGTCTAAGTGTCTATGCCTTAAAGTTATGAATATGAATCCATCACCTCTCTTGAATGAAAAATGTTTTAATTACAAAAGAACAAGAAGTACATGGTTTCGAATTCATCCTTGAAACTAGTTTAAATATTTTGATGTGGTGACAATACTTTTGTTTTCTGAATGAATGCTTGAACAGTGCATATGTCTTTTGAAGTTGTTGTTTATGAATGTTAAATATGTTGGCTCTTGAAGAATAAGGAAAAAGGAGAAATGTTATTTGATAATTTGAAAAATCATAAAAATGATTCTTGAAACAAGAAAAAGCAGTGAATACAAAAGCTTGCAGAAAAAAAAGAAGAAACAAAAAAAATGCGAAAAAAGAGAAAAAGAAAAAGAAAAAGCGAGCAGAAAAAGCCAAAAGCTCTTTAAACCAAAAGGCAAGAGCAAAAAGCCAATAGCCCTTAAAACCAAAAGGAAAGGGTAAATTAAAAGGATCCAAGGCTTTGAGCATCAGTGGATAGGAGGGCCTAAAGGAATAAAATCCTGGCCTAAGCGGCTAAACCAAGCTGTCCCTAACCATGTGCTTGTGGCGTGAAGGTGTCGAGAAAAAACTTGAGACTGAGCGGTTAAAGTCGAGGTACAAAGCAAAAGAAGAGTGGACACCTCTAATTGGGGAGTTTAGCAAAGCTGAGTCACAATCTGAAAAGGTTCACCCAGTTATGTGTCTGTGGCATTTATGTATCCGGTGGTAATATTGGAAAACAAAGTGCTTAGGGCCACGGCCAAGACTCATAAAGTAGCTATGTTCAAGAATCAACATACTGAAATAGGAGAATCAATAACACTATCTGAATTCTGAGTTCCTATAGATGCCAATCATTCTGAACCTCAATGGATAAAGTGAGATGCCAAAATTGTTCGGAAGCAAAAAGCTACTAGTCCCGCTCATCTGATTAGAATCTGAGCTTCACTCAAAACTCTGAGATAGTATTGCTTCTTAATTTCTTTTTATCCTATTTCATTTGTCTATTTGCTTGGGGACAAGCAACAGTTTAAGTTTGGTGTTGTGATGAGCGGATAATTTATACGCTTTTTGGAACTTTTTTTACATAGTTTTTAGTATGTTTTAATTAGTTTTTCCTATGTTTTTATTAGTTTTTATTCAAAATTCACATTTCTAGGCTGAAATTGAGGGACTTGAGCAAAAATCATATTCAGAGGTTGAAGAAGGACTGCAGATGCTGTTGGATTCTGACCTTCCTGCACTCAAAGTGGATTTTCTGGAGTTACAGAACTCCAAATGGCGCGCTCTCAATTGCGTTGGAAATTAGACATCCAGGGCTTTCCAGAAATATATAATAGTCTATACTTTTCTCAAGTTTAGATGACGCAAACTGGCGTTCAACGCCAGTTCCATGCTGCATTCTGGAGTAAAACGCCAGAAACAGGTTGCAAAGTGGAGTTAAATGCCAGAAATAGGTTACAAACTGGCGTTCAACTCCAAGAGAAGCCTCTACACGTGTAAAGCTCAATGCTTAGCCCAAGCACACACCAAGTGGGCCCCAGAAGTAGATTTCTGCATCAATTACTCATTCTGTAAACCCTAGTAACTAGTTTAGTATAAATGGGACTTTTTACTATTGTATTTACATCTTTGGAACATCTTTGGATTATCTTTTGATCCTTTGATCACGTTTTGGGGCTGGCCATTCGGCCATGCCTGGAACTTATCACTTATGTATTTTCAACGGTAGAGTTTCTACACTCCATAGATTAAGGTGTGGAGCTCTGTTGTTCCTCATGAATTAATACAAAGTACTACTGTTTTTCTATTCAATTCAAGCTTATTCCATCTCTAAGATATCCATTCGCACCCAAGAACATGAGGAATGTGATGATTATGTGACGCTCATCATCATTCTCACCTATGAACGCGTGCCTGACAAACACTTCTGTTTTACATGCAAACAAGCTAGAATGAATATCTCTTAGATATCTAATACAGAGGACCGAGTCTGAGATATTAAAATCTTTGTGGTATAAGTTAGAACCCATGGACGGCCATTCTTGAGATCCGGAAAGTCTAAACCTTGTCTGTGGTATTCCGAGTAGGATCTGGGAAGGGATGGCTGTGACGAGCTTCAAACTCGCGAGTGCTGGGCGTAGTGACAGACGCAAAAGGATAGTAAATCCTATTCCAGTATGATCGAGAACCGAAAGATGATTAGCCATGCAGTGACAGCGCATTGGACCATTTTCACAGAGAGGATGGGATGTAGCCATTGACAACGGTGATGCCCTACATAAAGCTTGCCATGGAAAGGAGTAGGAATGATTGGATGAAGACAGCAGGAAAGCAGATGTTCAGAGGAACGAAAGGCATCTCTATACGCTTATCTGAAATTCTCACCAATGAATCCACCTGACTGATATTTACAAGGTGACCATAGCTTGCTTCAAGCCGCCAATCTCCGTGGGATCGACCCTTACTCACGTAAGGTTTATTACTTGGACGACCTAGTGCACTTGCTGGTTAGTTGTATCGAAATTGTGAAGAGAACTAAAATTATGAACGTGCGTATTAAGTTTTTAGCGCCGTTACCAAGGAATGAACAATCACGATTTCGTGCAGCAGAAGGCATAAAAGGAAAGTAAGATAAATTTACAAGAAGTTTAGATCTACAACTACTAATTGCAAGAAATTAACAACAACAAAGCAATTAAACAATAAAAGAAATCAAACATAAAATTGCATTAAAAGAAAATAGAAGAAACAAAAGTTCATCAACAACAAAGTAAAGAATTATAAAGAGTAAAATACAAAACTAGAGAGAGAAAAGGTAGAGGAACAAGAAATTGTAAAGTAAAAGTAGATGAAAGCAAGAATTAAACCTAGATCTAAGAAATCCTAATCTAGATCTAACTTAATTCTAGAGAGAAGAGAGAGCTTCTCTCTCTAGAAACTAACTAAAGCCTCATAAAACTCAACTATGACTACTTGGTTCATTCCCCCTTCAATCCTTGGGTTCAATAGCATCAGCAATGAGTTGGATTGGGCCAAAATGCTTCAGAAATCGCTGGCCACGTTTTGCCCAAAATGGTCCACGCTGATCCTGAGACACGCACGCATGGGTGATGTGTGCACGTCACCTAACTGCAAGGAAACTATAAAAAGTTTTATATCATTCTGAAGCTCCGAATGTTATCTTTCCAATCCAATTGAAACCGCCTCATTTGGACCTTCGTAGCTCAAGTTATGATCGATTTAGTGCGAAGAGGTCAGGATTGACAACTTTGCAATTCCTTCTTTTCTTCATGAGTTCTCCCACTTTTGCATGCTTTTTCTTCATTCCTTCAACCCAATCTTTGCCTTATTGACCTAAAATCACTTAACAAACATATCAAGGCATATAATGGAATTAAAGGTGAATTAAAATTAACCAATTAAGGGCATAAAAAGCATATTTTCACACTTAAGCACAAATTAGGAGAAAATTACAAAACCATGCTATATCATTGAATAAATGTGAGAAAAATTGATAAAATCTACTAAATTAAGCACAAAATGTACCATGAAATAGTAGTGCATCAAATTTCCCCGCACTTAAACCAAGCATGTCCTCATGCTAAGAATAAAGAAGGACAAGAAGGACAAGCATGTCCTCATGTCTTCATGTCCCCACACTTAAGCACCAAGAAAAGGGGATATGAACATTTATTCAATGCAAAGAAACTATATAAACCTACCTAAATGCATGCAACTAAATGCAAAGCGATTCTTCCTACTTAGTTAAAAGTAAATCAATTCTCCAAGAACGTATATGAACAAACAGGGCTAAGATCATATGACGATTCATGAATCCCACCAAGTCAAATATAAAAAAATGAAGTTCAAATAGACTTGCAAGAAGAAAGCTCATGAAAGCCAGGAACAAGGAATTGAGCATCGAACCCTCACCGGAAGTGTATTCACTCTAGTCACTCAAGTGTATAGGGTTGATCACTCGATTCTCTTCTAGTCATGCTTTCTAAGATTTGTTTTTCATCTAACAATCAACAATTATTCAATGCATGCATACATATATCATGAGGACTTATTCATAGGTTGTAATGGGGCTAGGGTAAAGGTAAGGATTTATATGGTCAAGTGATGACAAGTCATCTTATACTAGCTTTTCAAGCATTTTTCACTTGTTTCTTTAGGTTTTATGCACTTTCTTGCACTATAAGTAAGTGATTTGGAGTGGATCTTCATGGTTATGTTAAATCAATCAACCAATATTTAATTAACACAAAATCATAAGGTTTAAGCTAGAATTAGTTGATTTTATGAAGGATTTAGAAACCTTGTGAATTTGGTGATACTGTGATACGTTTATTTGGTTGCTTGTAGGAGAAGAAAAGAAAGAACCATGAAAGCGTGCTCAACCAAAGTGTGGCCATAGCCATAAAAGCGTAGCACTCAAGGAACCAAGCATAGAGCTCACTAATTGAGCGGAGTGTTCATAAATTGAACGCTAGAGGACAAGGCTCACCAAAGCAAAGCCAAGCATAGCATTCAATGTACACAACGGAGCACTCAAAGGAGCTCAGCAAACAAGCCCAGCATTCAATTAATTGATCGCTACGTTAAAATGTTTTAACATTTTCGGGCATGGCAAAAGAAGAAAAGCAAGGCGCATTGAAGCCAAGGGGGAGCACCAAGGTTCGAAATGGGAACCTTGCGCAAGCAAAGAAGGGCGCTACGTTGCAAGCACTTCACTGAGCGCTACACAACAATGCTTAGTACAAGGAAATTGGCCAAAGTGAAGCCAGCAAGGTTCGAAGAGGGAACCAAGGGAAACTAAGTGTAGCGCTACGTTGGAATTCTCTCACTGAGCGCTATGTATACACTATGGGCAAGGCTTGGTTCGAAGGGAGGCACAAGGCAAGGGAGCGCTACGTTTTCTTTCTTAACTGAGCGCTCCACTTGAGGTGGCCCTGGTTCCAATTTTCAATCAAAAGCCATCTTGGATCCACTTCTTCACCAACTTGAAAAGTCCACTCCAAATTCTGAAAACCAAAAATAGAAAGTGTATAAATAGGAGTTAATTTGATTTGTAAAGGGATCTTTTAGCTCATTTTACTTTTACCTTGGTACTTTTAGCTCCATTTTAGTTTTCACTTTGATTTGAATTGTTCTAAATTTAGAAATTGGGATCTGAGTTTTTCTTTCTGCATTTTCATTTCTTCTGCAACTTCTGCTACCTGTTCTTGGAATTTGAATTGAGATTGAAGAGCTTCATTGATTTTAAGTTTGAGAATCATCTTTTATCTCTCTTCTCAATTGTTCTAAGAATTGGATCTGAATTTAGTTTTCTGTTTTCATTCTCTGTAACTTCTACTTTTTTGTTTTGGGTTTTTGCATTGAGATTTAAGAATTCCATTGAATCTGGATCTGAGAATTTGGATCTAAGTTTCTTTTGCTGTTTTAAATTTCATTTTCTTCTGCAATTTCTTTCTGCCTGATCAAGGGAGTAATTGAGATCTAGATCTGCTTTCTAATCTCATTACTCTCCTTCGATCTTCAATTTCTATTTAATATTTTTATAATTGAATCAAGTTTTCTTGCTGTTTGTTTCTTCAAGCTATTTTCATTTCTGTTTTGCTACTGAATTGAATCCTTTCATCTGATAGTTTTCTGATTTGCTTTGATTTACATTTTCTTGTTAAATTCTGAATTCCAGCACCCAAATTCGTTTTACTCTTCAAGTAATTTACATTTCTCAGCAATTTAGATTCAGCAATTTACATTTCTTGTACTTTAAGTTTCTGTAATTTACTTTTCTTGCAATTTAAGTTTCAGCTCTTTTACTTTCTTGTTCTTTAAGTTACATGCAATTTATCTCTTCTGCACTTTACTTTTCTATCAATTTCCCCTCTCCCTTTAATTTCCTGTAATTTAGCTTCTGTAATTCAAACTTCTCCCAAAATCATCAACCATTTGCTTAACTAAACTAACCACCTAACTAAAATTGCTCAATCCATCAATCCCTGTGGGATCGACCTCACTCATGTGAGTAATTACTACTTGATGTGACCCGGTACACTTGTCGGTGAGTTTTGTGTGGAATCGCTTTTCCACCTATCAAGTTTTTGGTGCCGTTGCCGGTGATTGATCTAGATTGTCAATGATTAAGTAAGGTGGTGGTCTAGATTAAGCACTTTTTCTTTGTTTTTTTTATTTTTGATAAGCACACTAACTATTTGAGACTTTGTCTCTACTAACTCTAACTGCACTCAAGCTACAGAGTGCTCTGTGTGTTTCTTGTTGTTTTGGTTGTATGACAGAAGCAAGGAGAGAGGTTTCTACCTCTGGTGATCGTGACGAGAGAACTCTTCGAAGACTGAGAAGGGAAGCCAGAGGAAAGGGGGTCATTGGTGAAGAAACTTCTGAAGAAGAATATCAAGAAATGGAAGAGAATCCAACAAATCCACCGGTGGGAGTAGCCAATAACAATGGTCAACCCCAGAGGAGAGTCTTGGCTTCTTACACGTTTACTAATCCAAGGCATTGTGGGAGTAGCATCCTTACCCCAAATGTCAATCCAAATAACTTTAAATTGAAGCCCCAGCTCATCACTTTGGTACAAAATAACTGCTCCTATGGAGGAAGCCCACTAGAAGATCCAAATCAGCATTTATCTATCTTCCTGAGGATCTATGACACAGTGAAATCTAATGGTGTGCATCCAGACATATATAAACTCTTGCTGTTCCCATTTTCATTGAGGGACAAGGCTGCTCAATGGCTGAAAGCCTTTCCACAAGAAAACATCACTAGCTGGGAGGATCTAGTGAGCAAATTCCTAGCCAAGTTCTACCCACCTCAAAGGATTATCAGATTAAAGACAGAGGTGCAAACCTTCACACAGATGGATGTAGAATCCCTCTATGAGGCTTGGGAGAGATACAAGGCCTTGATTAGAAAATGCCCCCCTGAAATGTTCAATGAATGGGACATACTTCAGAATTTCTATGAAGGGTTGACTCTGAAAGCTCAGGAAGCATTAGATCATTCAGCAGGGGGTTCATTGCAACTAATGAAGACAGCAGAGGAAGCCCAAAACCTCATAGATATGGTGACAAAGATTCAATACTTCTTTGCTCATCAAAGACAACGCCAACCAGCCCAGAGAAAGGGTGTACTGGAGTTGGAAGGTGTGGATACTATTCTAGCTCAAAACAAGGTGATGCATCAGCAAATTCAGCAACAATTTGAGTAGATGGCTAAGAGGATTGATAGTCTACAAGTTGCATCAGTAAATGTCACCAATCAACCACCAGCTGGGTGGGGACAAAATGAGGAAAATTGTGAAGATCAGTAGCAGGAACAAGTGAACTACATGCACAACCAAGGATCCAGCCAGAATGAATTATTCCATGGAGATACATACAACCCTCTTAGAGAAACCATCCAAATCTAAGGTGGGAAGACAATCAAAACCAGTAGCCTTGGCAGAAGAATTCAAACCAGAATAACTCAAGAAACACAAACCAAAACCAGCAAAACACTAACCAGAATCCATACAGAAAACCCCAAAACAACTACACCAATTCCAGCTATTATCCACCCCATAACCCAGCTACTAACCAAAACAACTATCATCCACCCTCAACATCCCACAATCAGCCACAGACACCACAAGATGCTCAAAGGATCTCAAACTTGGAGATATTGATGGAAAAAATAATGAAACATCAGGAGATGACAAGCAAGAATCATAAAGCTTCAATGAGAAACTTAGAAAGGCAGATTGGGCAATTGTCCAAGCAAGCAGTGATTGAAAGACCAACAAGCTCACTCCCAAATGATACCATTTTGAATCCCAAAGAAGAATGCAAAGCTATCCAATTAAGGAGTGGAAGAATCTTGGTGAATGACAAAGAAGTCAACAAGAAGCCTATAAACAATGACAAGGCTAGCAGCAAGAAAGATCAAGCCAGTAACACGGAAGAAGACGAGCAAGAACAGGAGAAGCTTAAAGAAAAAGATGAGCAGCTCTAATCTTCAAGGAAAGGGAAACAAATCATGGAGAAATCATCATAAGACCAGAGGAAGGTTGTGAAGGCTTACACACCTTCTCTGCCATATCCTCAAAGACTACAAAAAGAACTCAAGGATCAATAATTCCCCAAGTTCCTTGAGGTCTTCAAGAAGTTGGAGATTAATATCCCACTTGCTGAAGTATTAAAGCAGATGCCTCTATATGCAAAGTTCCTGAAGGAGCTCATCAACAAAAAGAGAAGCTGGCATGAGAAGAAAATAGTGCTTCTAACACAAGAATGCAGTGCAGTGATCCAAAAAGGGCTCCCTCCGAAACTCCAAGACCCTGGAAGCTTCTTTTTACCTTGCACCATTGGTAATATGACCATAAAAAAAGCACTGTGTGATTTAGGAGCCAGCATCAATCTAATTCTTTATTCTATGATGAGAAAGCTATGCATAGAGGAGGTAAAGCCCACACAGATGTCACTAGAGCTCGTAGACAAATCATTGGTATTTTCCAAAGGAGTGATTAAAAACCTTTTGGTCAAGGTGGATAAGTTTATATTCCCTGCAGACTTTGTAATCCTGGACCTAAGAGAAGAAGGGAGTAACTCTGTTATCTTAGGAAGACCATTCCTGGCCACAGCAAGGGCCATCATAGATGTTGAACAAGGAGAATTGACCCTAAGGGTACATGATAAGAGCATCACTTTGAATGTCTTTCTTACTGATGAAAAGGAGAACTGCATGAAGGATGACAGAGAAGACTTGCATTGGAAGGAAGAATCCAAAGAGATACTCATTAGTTCCCCTCCAAAGCAAGAGACAAGCAACAAAGCAGGACAAAAAAAGAATGAGACTGTACAAAATGATGAGAGGAAGCAAGAAGAAAGTGAGGTGTTGGCCACTAAGAAGACAGATCCCAAAATACAGCCCATTGTCAAAGCAGAAGGATCACCAAAAAAGGGGAAGAAAAGCATGAAAAAGGATCTAAAAGGATGCAAAAATAAAAAGATCCCAACTGAAGGATTCTCAAAGGGAGATAAAGTGCAACTAATCTACCAACAGTTGGGGACAGAGCAACAAACTGATGATTACTACACTATCAACAGGATACTCTCACTGGAGCATACAGAGATTGAACATCAAGGCACTGGAAGAAAGCTTACAGTAAGAGGAGATAAACTGAGACACCACAATCATCATCCACCCTAACAAAGTCAATGTCAAGCTAATGACAATAAAAGCAGCCCATGATTTAATATTCTTGCTTTGTTTTAATTTTAATAAATGGTTCTCCTAGCATGTATTTGAGTTCTTACAAGCAGATTTGATAATTGTACATATCATTGTGAAGCATATGTCTGATTCCTAAGTTTGGTGTACCTAAAGGCACTCTAAAATAGCTTCTCAAGCTATCTTAAGATATATACTTATTCATTCAGGTGGAGTATATAGCCAAACATTAAGTTTGGTGTCTACATATGCATTGAATCTCAGAAAAACCATTTTTGCTCAAAGGATCAAATTTATGAATAGATGAACCATACATTGTTTCATTTTATGAGTTCATGGTAGAAAATAAAATATCCCTTATGATGAATGTACCAATTGTGACGAATGTTCTTTGCATTTTATATGGATCACTTAGCAGGGGACAAGTTCGGTGTTCACCAAATTTTGATTCACTATCTAAAGAGCATAATTGGTTATTTATGAATAAGGAACATATAGAATTTTGTTTTTCTTTATTGCGTGGCACTACACCACCGTAATTCAAACCTTAAAACTTACCATTGTCTTGATTTAATTGTATAGGTATAAGGGAGATTGAGTAGAAGACAAAATGGAGCATGCACGGTCATGACAAGGTGAAAAGAGAGTCACATGTGCCTAAGGAATGGTGCCTTTTTGGAGACAAAAATCTGCATGCATCAATGTCTTGGAGGCGAACCACATGCATCCAGTGGGTGGAAGCAATAGCCACAACCACATGTGATGCACAAATTCTCCTTCAATTCCTGAAGAAGCACATTTTCACTAGATATGGAGTGCCTAAGGGACTTGTCAGTGATGGTGGCAGTCATTTCTGCAATAAACAGATGGATAAACTACTTCACAAATATGGGGTGATGCATAAAATAGCCACACCTTATCACCCACAGACCAATGGCCAAGCAGAACTTGCAAATAGGGAGTTGAAGAGGATTTTAGAGAAGACTGTGAGAGCCACCAGAAAAGATTGGGCCAGAAAGCTAGAAGATGCACTCTGGGCATATAGGACAGCATTCAAAACTCTTATTGGAAAGTCCCCTTTTCAGCTGTCATATGGCAAATCTTGTCACCTCCCTGTAGAGCTTGAGCATAAAGCTTTCTGGGCCACTAAACTCCTCAACCTTGATTCTCAAGCAGCAGGGGAGAAGAGGCTACTGCAACTAAATGAGTTGGATGAGTTTAGGCTAGAAGCCTATGAAAATGCTAAGATATACAAGGAAAAAGCTAAGAGGTGACATGACAAGAAGATCTCAAGGAAGGAGTTCAAACCAGGACAGTAAGTACTCTTATATAACTCCAGGCTCAAAGTCTTCCCTGGCAAACTCAAATCCAAATGGACTAGTTCGTACTTGGTGACAAAGGTTTTCCCTTTTGGAAGCCTTGAATTGCTAGATGAAGCAACAAAGAGCCATTTTACAGCAAATGGTCACAGGGCAAAGCATTACTTGGGAGGCCAATGGGACAAAGAAAAGGAGGTTCAGAACCTGAGCTGAGCAAGAATGAAGGATGTCAAGCTAGTGACAATAAAAGAGACCTTGTTGGGAGGCAACCCAACCTGAGGTAACCTCTTTTCACAGCTATTTCAATAAAAAGGTTGAGTAGTCTTATCTGTATTGCAAGGAGCTAAGTTTGGTGTTGCACACCAAAACAATTCAAGGGAGAATGAAGAATGCTAAGTTTGGTGTTCCACCGAAATCTCATTAAAAAAAAACACATTTTCACCTTCTGCATAAAGAGTTGCTAGCTCCAAGCAATCAGAGAAACTATTTAACCATTGTCTATTTTCTAGTTTTTAACTTTATGACCTTCAGCAAAGGCAAAAGGTTTCATATATATATATATATATATGTGTGTGTGTGTGTGTGTTAGTGTTCACACACAAAATAATAAGTTCAAAAGCCTACAAGCAAATCTTGCATACTAACCAATTGCCTAAGGGCTTGAGAATCAAGCAACTTTTAAGGATTATGCAGGAAAACATTCAATCTGTGAAAGAGTTCTGCATCATCATCCAAAGGAGGAACAACAGAGAGAAATAATGATGACAGAAGGAAAAGCTGAGAGACATTCCCAACAGGTTGTATTGACACTTAATCCTTGTTGCTTTGAAGTATTTTAACTTGGGGATTCCTATATGTCTTGCTGAAGTGTTCAATTAGGTGTAAGTGGAGATGTTTACCAAAAATGCTAGCCTACATTGTGCTTGTCATAACTCATTAGCCTAAATTCTGTTTTGTTCTCTTCTGCATAAATAAAAGAAAAATGTTTGAAACAAGAAAGTGATTGTCCAATGTTGTAGAAATTAGAATGAAATTCAGTGGTGGTACTTGTTTGATTTAATGAATAGCTCAATAATAAAAGCTGCATAATAACATGTTCTTTGTAGTGTGAATTAGTTTGCTGCTGTAAAGCCTTTTATCAATGAATATCCCTTGAGAATGGATCAAAGTAAGAAATAAAAAGAAAAGAAAAGCCAAGAATTGGCAAAGAAACAAACAATAAGGCTAGACACCAATAGCTTGGACCTTAAGACATATGCCTGTGGTGCTTTTGTACAAGGATATGCTTGGACAATTAGGTTCTGATGAGTATTTTAAAACTTGGCCACTTGGATTAACTAATCTGGGATTGCCAACCGAAAGTCCATTATCAAAAGCAACCTAGTTACAAAGTATTTAGTGATCCAAAGAGATGCTAGGCATCAATGTTCCTTGGAAGAAATTGTGAGCCAAGTGTCTGGGGTGAAGGAGTGTTGAGCAAAAATTAAGCCAAAAGGCTGCTGCAACACTTGCCACCAAGCTTTCATTAAAAAATAAGCTTTCTAAGCAAAAGGCCCAAGAAGTGGACTTTTGCACTAAGAGTCCAGTCTATCTTATTTCTGTAATCTCTAGTTATTAGATTAGTATTTAAAGAAGAAGATCACCCATGTTTAGGATCTTCTTCCACCACTTTTGAATTACATTACTATTTTCTGTAAGATAAAAGCGACTAAACCTCCTAAGTTAGGGTTAGGAGCTCTGTTGATTCTCATGGATTAATAATATTACTGTTCTATTTCAATATGTCTGATTCTATTCTCTTATGTGTTCTAGTTCTTCAATCTCAATGAATTGAGGGTGAACCGTGACATTCATCCTTGTTCTACATGGGTTCCGTGCGAGTCCAGACCCAGATAGCATTGAACTAAAGCTAGAGAATGCATTGCGGATTCCAAGAGCGTGCTTGGGTAACTTTGGATACGTGACATGAAATCCCGTTGACCGTGGGTTACTGAGGTCTCTGTGGCGCTAAGGCTAGAGTCAAAGAAGCAGCACTTTCTAATCTGGAAGATCCGACCTTATCTATGGCATTTTGAGTATGAT
This sequence comes from Arachis ipaensis, assembly GCF_000816755.2. Taxonomy (NCBI): domain Eukaryota; kingdom Viridiplantae; phylum Streptophyta; class Magnoliopsida; order Fabales; family Fabaceae; genus Arachis; species Arachis ipaensis. Next base: position 60,735,818 of record NC_029786.2, read on the forward strand.
CGCAAAGGAGAATGGATTGCTTAGAGCTTCATCTTCGACTGTAGTGACAAGCCATGAGTCACTTAATGAGAGGATATGAGTTACTTAGATATGGTGGACTGTTGTGGCTTAGAAGAGATTAACTTGATGAGAGGACATGAGTTAGTCACTTATGGCTGCCATTGAATGAATCATTCGTTATTGAAGTAAACAGTAAGAAAAGTTAATCCAGAAAGAATACACATCTACGAAGCCTTAACTAAAACATTATCATTGTTTCCTTTATATCAATCTGGTATTTCGTTCTTTACTATTTCGTTTATGCTTTTAAACAAACAATCATCTTTTCTAATCACCTGACTAAGATTTACAAGATAGCCATTGCTTGCTCAATCCAATAATCTCCATGGAAAGTTCCCCAACTTTGACTAGTACGTTCTCCACTAGCCCATAGGCCTACTTCCGAGACTTGTCAGCCATCTCCAGTGCTATTTTTGTAGGCTGCATTGCTTGAATTCCCAGCTTCCACATCACAGGGAGTGGCATCAAATTTATGCTAGATCCAAGGTCGCACAGTGCCTTCTCAAATGTAATAATCCCAATGGTACAGGGGATCAGGAAGCTTCTGGGGTCAGGCATCCTTTTGGGTAGCTTCCTCTGAATCAATACACTGCACTCCTTAGTTGAGACCAGAGTTTCATCTCCCTTTAAGGCCTTCTTTTTAGAGTGCACTTTTCAAACAGGCCAAATAGGGAGGCATCTTCTCCAACATCTCAGCAAAAGGAATATTGATTTGCAAATTTTTGAAGATTTCCAAGAACAGAGTAAATTTCTCATCCTTGGTCTCCTTTTGCAGTTTTCTCCTTGAGCCTTTTCTTCCTTCAATTCCTCAGCAGCATGTACCTCCTTAGGCTCGGCCTCCTTGCCTATTGTGAGGGCTGATAAATCCCGATTTTGTGGTTTATCTTGTGCTTAATTTGGGGGAATTTTATCACCTTTTCTCACATTTATTCAATGAAATAGCATGGTTTTGCAATTCTCCCTTGATTTGTGCTTAAGTATGAAAACATGCTTTTTAGGCCCTAAAATTGGTGATTTTAATTCACTTTAATTCCATACTTTGATTTCATCTTGTTTCTTTTCTAATTTCTTGTTTCTACTACTCTATTCTTCTTAGTTTTTATGTTAATTTTACTTTTATGTCTCTTTATGTTTATGAATACTCATGTTCGATCTTGTTTACATTTAATGAAATTTAATGTTGATGTTCTTTTAATTGATGATTTGAATCGTTGATTTACTTTCCTTGCAATTTGTAGTTAGTAGATTTTACTATTTCTTTTCATTTATTATTCTTTCCTTTATTACCCACCAAGTGTTTGATAAAATGCTTGGTTGGACTTTAGAGTATATTTTGAGCATTCTTGGCTTGGAAAGAGTAATTAGACAATCTTGAGTCATGAAAACCCAACTTATGTTGGTGATCTAGAGTTGTTAGTTAATATCATTTTCAATGACGCTAATCTTTTGTTAATTCAATTAGTGAGTTGATTAGGACTTTTGATTTGAGATTAACTAGTCTTGTTTGACTTTCTCTCATGGAAGATAACCTATATCTTCTTCCAATGTTGGAGATGACGAAATAAGATAAATTCTTGTTTATTATTGTGGTATGATTGATTAATCTTGTTTGACTTTCTCCCTATGTGTTGGAGTTGACTAAATAAGATGAATTAATCATTGTATGACTAGGATAGGAAGTCTATGATCTTAATTCTTGCCATGAATGTCTCTCTTTATTAATTGCTTTCTTTAATTGCTCTCTTTACTTTTCTTGTCATTTGATTTCTTGTCCTCTTATCAAATCAACCCCCCCTCTTTTTGTTCTTCATAGCCAATAATTGATCACTTCATTGCAATTCCTTGTGAGACGACCCGGAGTCTAAATACTTCGGTTAATTCTTATTTGGGGTTTGTTACTTGTGACAACTCAAATTTTTGATTGGGAGGATTGTTTGTTGGGGTAAAACTATACCTGCAACGAAAATTCATTTGAGAAAATTCTACACCACGATAATTTTCTTAAATCAAAATTGCGCCGTTGCCGGGGAGTTGCAATGGTGTTATGTTATTGGCTATTGTATATATGCTAATAGGCTTCTTTGTTAGTTTTTCTTGCTTTAGGAGTTAGTTTTTATTAGTTCTTATTAGTACTTGTTTTTATTCTCTTTTGATATTATGAATTCTCATTCTCACTTTGGCTATGAGTTTGGTTCAAATTATGTTGTAGGAAATGGGAGCTACAATGAGGATGTGCATCAAGGATGGAACAATCAAAGGTGGGAGGAGCCTCAAAGGATTGATCACCCTTCTTGGCAACAACAACCTCTGGATTCTTATGGGTATAATTCTAATCCTATTGTATATCAATCTAATGGATGTGGTGACCCTTATTGTGATTGTCAACAACCACCACCATATGCCTATGAACCACCCCCTCAACATAATTTTGAACCATCATACTCACAAGCCCCCTATCACCAAACACCTCCATATGACCATAATCCTTATCCACCATACCAACCACCATATGAACCATATGAACCACACATGGAACCACCAATATTCCAACACAATTACTCTCAAGAACCACCTTAATATACACCACCTCCATACCCTTACCAAGATGAACCAACTTTAAATTATGAAACTCCCTTCCCAAACAATGAACCTTCTTTTTTGACACCACTTCCAGTGGATGATCCTCTCCAAGAATGTGTTAGTTCTTACATTCGAAGGCAAGAAGAGAACCAAAAGGAGTTTAAGGAGCTAGAAGCCAAGATAGCTATCCTAGCGGAAGCCGTTAGCAATATGGTCTCCTCCCGCCTAAGCCTATGCAATCAAGGAATTCCCATTGTTGAATGTGGAAAAGCAATCAAGGAGCATAGTGAGGGAGTGAGTTTAGAGCTTCAAGGTGAAGAAGAAGAGTTAAAGCAAGAATTGTCACAAGGGGAAGAAGTTGAGATAAATGAGCCGGAAGAAGTGGTTGGAAACATAGGGGATGTTGGAAGTCCATGGGAATGTAGAATTAGAGAAGGGTGTACAACCTCCTAAGCATATCATGATTGAAGACTTTGAAGAGGTTGATCAAGAAATGGATTCAATCATTGAGGAGTTCCTATCTACAATTGAATCCTCTCCCATTGGGCTTGAAATTGAGATCAAAGAAGAAGATGCACAACCTCCCATGCCCTTGGTAAGCAATAAAGAAGAGATTGAATTGGAAGAGAGCTACCAAGAGGAAGACGTTGAAATTGAAGAAGCTTGTGAAGAGGTGGAGGTAGTCAAAGAAGAGCACAAGGGAGTGGAACTTGCAAGATCATTAGAACCACCCCTTCCTAAGTCACCATCTAATACAACATTCAAGTGGGTAAAATTCTTATCCCTAAGCTTTGCTTTCTCACTTGAATATACTTTGATTGAGAATGATGGTCAACTTAGAGCCCTTTGTGGAGTTAAGAGTAGGAGAGAGTTGTGTAGTGGTTGGACACATCACTCTAAGTTCATGATGGTTGCATGCTTGAAGTTGAATAGCAATGGTTGGTGTAGAACCAAATCACATGGGTCTAGGAGAATGTTTGGATGCTTAATTGAGAATTCTAAGGTCATGCAACCCAATTAGAATCATGATGATCAATTTGAAGATGGGTGTCAAAACAAAGTGTGGGATCCCGGATCGCACAAGAAGAATCAACTTTGGGAGCTCATGGTTTGTGAAGAACTCCATCAAAGCTTGAAGATATTAACATTGAAGAATGGAGCTTATTGGAGATTCAAGCATTGGTAGATGTTCCAAGATGGTTACAAGCACAAGCCACCTTAAGAGGAGCTCCCCATAAGTCCAACTTAAGGACAATAAATAAAAGTGCTAGGTGGGAGACACCCCACCATGGTAATATCTTTTCATTTTCTCTTTTGTAAATATTGGTAGAATTAGTTTAAAGTCATATTTAGAGTAGTTTGTTGAATTTATTTGGTAGTCTAATATGTTAAATAAGGTTTTATTGTGCTTGGGTAGCTGTTTGGAGGTTAAGAATGCTTGGATTGGTGCAAGAACATAGAAAAATTTTGAAAAACAGAGCACCAACCCGCGCGTGCGCGCACCTGGCGCGTACGCGCGCCTCAAGAATTTTCGACCATCCACGCGGGCGCGCCATGTGCGCGGACGTGTGGATTGAAAAATCTCACCCCTCCATACATTGATCCGAGAGTTGCGCCTACACTGTGCCAGCACCATGCTTGAAGCACAAACCACCCGCGCGTGCGCGCACGTGGCGCGTACGCGTCCTTGAAGCTAATTGCGTGATGCGCGTGCACGCACGCTATGCGCGTGCACGCCGATAGCGCCACCTGCCCTCCTGGTACATGTTCCAGAGAGTTATGCCCAGTTTGTGCCTATTCTGTGCCTGCAACCCACGCGTGCGTGCACCTGGCGCGTACGCGCCCTTCAGGCAACTTCGCATCGACGCGTAAGCGTGCATAACGCGTCCGCGCCGGTAAAAAAAAGTTTTTTTTCTCTCATTTTCCATTTTCTTTTGTCCATTGCATTCGCATACTTTTATTCTTTACATTTTCATTTTGTTTTTATAGCCTGTTTTTACTTTATTTTTCTTTGAGTTTCTTATTTTAATAATGGTGTTGAATGCTCTTACTCAATTATTGAGAATTTCTTGGTTAATCTTAGTGCTTCTTCACTTGTTTGATATTGTTGGGTGATGAAACTTTTAAATCAATGCTTAATCTTGTATGACTCTAATATTCTTTGTGCATTGATATGAACTTGCATGTCTTTCATGACCCACTCTTTCTAGTTGAACTTGATGCTTTTGAATGCTCTTCATGCCTTGACTTTCCTCTTGCATCAAGTGTTAGTTAATATGCCTTAGCTTATATTGTTTTCTCCCTCACATGTTGTAGCTACCATGTAGTGAGAACCTTCCTCTTATTTGGCATTAGCCCCGCCTATGTTTTATTTGCTTTGATATCTTTGTGGTGGGTTTCATTTTCTTTCTTTTTCTTTCCTTTTAAGTTGGCCACCAAGAAGGAAAGGAATGGAAAAGCTTCTAAATGGGGCAACAAACAAGCTCACCCGCACAACCTTTTGAAGGAGCTCATCAATTGTAGTTACCCGTCCACCTTGCTCTTCTTTGCATGCACCGAGGACGGTGCAAATTTCTAAGTGTGGGGAGGTCGTCCGACCGATCTCCATGGGTAATAATTTCCTTTTTTCAATACCAATTCTTAATTTTTGTCTTTATTAGTTAGTTGTTGCATTGCATGATAGGTTGCATGTTAGTTAGAATTTGTACATATTTCACCATTTCTTTTTATGTTGGGACTACTTGGTTAGGGTGATGATTTCTTTTCCAAGAAAATTTATTTTTAGGGCACCCTACCAATTTGAAAAAAATGTTTGTGTGAACTTACTTGAAGAATTTATTTTGGAACATGGTTTTTGAGCTAAGAACACAAGCATGTGAGTTTTGAGCCCAATGGTGTGGTTACATCTTATAACCACTTATTTCCATTCTTGTGCGCATTATTCTCTTTCTATGATTGTAATCTTTGATTTGTTCGATTCTTTATGTCCATTATTCTATGTATACATACATTTATATGATTGAGGCCGTCATTTCATTTGGCTCACTTACCCAAATAGCCTACCTTTCATCAACCATTGTTAGCCAATTTTGAGCCTATTGAATTCCTTTTGTTCTTAATTGTAGCACATCACTACCCCTAAGCGAAAAACAATAAATGTCTTTAATTTGGATCTTTGATTAGCTTAGGCTAGTGAGGGTGTGTATCATTTGGGTATGGGAAACTTGGGACATTGGTTGAGGTAAAAGTATAAGTTTTATTTTTGTTAAAAATATTGGGAATTTGGTACATATTCATGCACCATATGTAAAACCATATGCATTGATACATTTGTATATACTTTAGAAAAAAAATGATAAAAAAAAAAGAAAAAAAACACACACACACACATATATATATATATAAAGAAAAAAAAAAAGAGAAAAAGAAATAAAAAAGGGGACAAAAATGCCCCAAAATAAAGTTCAATAAAAATCAATGGATTTGGAATATGAACTAAAGAGAATGCATGAGTATGTGAAAAAGTGAGAATCTTGGGTAGCTAGGTACCATATTAGAATTTTATAGGTTGTTATATAGGTTAGGTGAGAGCTTAGGTTAATCAAAGATTCAAATTTCAAGCTCACTTGACCATATGCATCCTACCTTGACTCTAGCCCCATTACAACCTATGAACAAGTCCTCACAATGAATGTATGCATGCATTGAATAATTGTTGATTGTTAGATGAAAAAAATCATAGAAAGCATGATTAGAAGAGAATTGAGTGATCGACCCTATACACTAGAGCAACTAGAGCGGATACACTTCCGGTGAGGGTTCGATGCTCAATTCCTTGTTCCCGGCTTTCATGAGCGTTCTTCTTGCAAGTCTATTTGGACTTCATTTTGATATTTGAATTGGTAGAGTTTGTGAGTCGTCATATGACCTTTGCCCTACTTGATTATATATGTTCTTGGAGATTGATTTACTTTTAACCAAGTAGGTAGAATCATATTGCATTTAGTTGCATGCATGTAGATAAGTTTATATAGTTTCTTTGCATTGAATAAATGTTCATACCCATTTTCTTGTCCTTCTTTATTCTTAGCATGAGGACATGCTTGGTTTAAGTGTGGGAAGATTTGATAAACCCCAATTTTTTGGTTTATCTTGTGCTTAATTTGGGGGATTTTATCACCTTTTCTCACATTTATTCAATGAAATAGCATGGTTTTGCAATTCTCCCTTGATTTGTGCTTAAGTATGAAAACATGCTTTTTAGGCCCTAAAATTGGTGATTTTAATTCACTTTAATTCCATTCGATGCCTTGATATGTTTGTTGAGTGATTTTAGGTTCATAAGGCAAGTATTGGATGGAAGAAGTGAGGAGAAAAGCATGCAAAGTGGGAGAACTCATGAAGAAATGAAGGAACCGTAAAGTTGTCAAGCCTGACCTCTTTGCACTCAATCGACCATAACTTGAGCTACAGAAGTCCAAATGAGGCGGTTCCAGTTGTGTTGGAAAGCTAACATCCAAGACTTCGAAATGATATAAAATTTGCTATATGTTTCTTTGCGTATAGGGGCGCGCACGCGCCATGTACGCGTGCGCGCCGATGCTGCTCGTGGCCCACTAAAGTGAAATCGCCCCCAGCGATTTCTGAAGCACTTTGGGCCCAACCCAACTCATTTCTAATGCTATTTCATGCAGAATTCAAGCTTGGAAAAGGGGGAGCAATTGTTTTAGTAGTATAGCATCATGTAGGTTAGTTTCTAGAGAGAGAAGCTCCCTCTTCTCTCTAGAATTAGGTTAGGTTAATCCATCTTAGATCTAGGCATGATTTCTTGATTTCATCTTGTTTCTTTTCCAATTTCTTGTTTCTACTACTCTATTCTTCTTAGTTTTTATGTTAATTTTACTTTTATGTCTCTTTATGTTTATGAATACTCATGTTGGATCTTGTTTACATTTAATGAAATTTAATGTTGATGTTCTTTTAATTGATGATTTGAATCGTTGATTTACTTTCCTTGCAATTTGTAGTTAGTAGATTTTACTATTTCTTTTCATTTATTATGCTTTCCTTTATTACCCACCAAGTGTTTGATAAAATGCTTGGTTGGACTTTAGAGTAGATTTTGAGCATTCTTGGCTTGGAAAGAGTAATTAGGCAATCTTGAGTCATGAAAACCCAACTTATGTTGGTGATCTAGAGTTGTTAGTTAATATCATTTTCAATGACGCTAATCTTTTGTTAATTCAATTAGTGAGTTGATTAGGACTTTTTATTTGAGATTAACTAGTCTTGTTTGACTTTCTCTCATGGAAGATAACCTATATCTTCTTCCAGTGTTGGAGATGACGAAATAAGATAAATTCTTGTTTATTATTGTGGTATGATTGATTAATCTTGTTTGACTTTCTCCCTATGTATTGGAGTTGACTAAATAAGATGAATTAATCTTTGTATGACTAGGATAGAAAGCCTATGATCTCAATTCTTGCCATGAATGTCTCTATTTATTAATTGCTTTCTTTAATTGCTCTCTTTACTTTTCTTGTCATTTGATTTCTTGTCCTCTTATCAAATCAACCCCCCTCTTTTTGTTCTTCATAGCCAATAATTGACCACTTCATTGCAATTCCTTGTGAGACGACCCGGAGTCTAAATACTTCGGTTAATTCTTATTTGGGTTTGTTACTTATGACAACTTAAATTTTTGATTGGGAGGATTATTTGTTGGTGTAGAACTATACTTGCAATGAAAATTCATTTGAGGAAATTCTACACCACGACAATTTTCTTAAATCAAGGGCCTTACACTCTTCCTTTGGATTCACCTCTGTGTTGCTTGGAAGAGTGTTAGGAGTTCTCTTAGGTATCCTCTTACTCAACTGACCCACTTGTACTTTCAAGTTCTGAATTGAAGCTCTCATCTCCTGCATAAAGCTATGAGTTGTCTTGGAAAGTTCAGAGACTATTGGGGCTACGTCAAAGATGCTCTGTGACTGAGAGAGCTCTTGTTGCTGCTGAGAAGGTTGGAACTGCCTGTTGTTAAACCTATTCTGATTGGTTCTACCCTGATTGTTGTTGAAGCTCTATTAGGGATTTTGTGGCTGCTCCCTCCACCCAAAGTTAGGGTGATTCCTCCATCCTTGATTGAAATTATTCACATAGGGATTATTACTAGAATTTCTGGAGGAATTTCCCATATAATTCACTTTCTCAATGGTGGGTTGAGCATAGCCACAAGCGTCCTCTTGGGTGTAGTTCCCAGTCATGTCGTAGGATGCCTCTTGAGTATTGACAGCTGAGACTTGCATCCCAGTTAAGTGCTGAGAGATCATACTAATCTACTAGGACATGAGCTTGTTTTGAGCCAAAATGGCATCTAGTGTGTCTACTTCCAAGACTCATTTCTTCTTAGTAGTCCCTGTATTCACACGATTCCTCTAAGAAGTATATAGATATTGGTTGTTAGCAACTAAATCTATAAGTTCATTAGCCTCTTCAGGCATCGTCTTCATATGCAAGGAACCACCAGCAGAGTTGTCCAGTGACATCTTGGCCATCTCAGAGAGGCCATCACAAAAGATCTGCAGCCTGGTCCACTCTGAAAATATGTCAGGGGGACACTTTCTAATCATCAGCTTGTACCTCTCCCAGGCCTCATAGAGGAATTCTCCATCTTTCTTCTTGAAGGCCTGGACATCCACCCTAAGCTTAGTCAGCTCCTGAGGTGGAAAAGATTTGGTCAGAAATTCAGTGACCACCTTGTCCCATGTGTCCAGGCTCTCCTTGGGCTGAGAGTCAAGCCACTGCTTTGCTTTGACTCTCACAGCAAATGGGAAGAGCCTGATCTTGTAAACCTCAAGGTTCACTCCATTCGTCTTCACGGTGTAGCAAATCTGCAGGGAGTTAGAGATGAATAGGTTGGGATCCTCCTGCGGGAGTCCATGAAACTGCCAGTTTTGTTGCACTAGAGAGATCAACTGCGGCTTCAGCTCAAAATTATTAGCACCAATAATGGGTACTCAGATACTACGCCCATAAAAGTCAGGAGTGGGGTGATAATAAGAAGATTTATGCCAATGGGATTTCTCAAAATAACTTTCATTGTAAGCATAGACCAAACCGGCAATGGATCCTCTCAATCAAATTTTAATCTAAAAGATGTCACATTACAAAACAAATTATTATAACCGAGAGTATTTAACTCCTGGGTCGTCTTTCCTAAGAGTTTCAATGAAATGTTGTTATCATTGGCTATGGGGGATTTTGGGTTTTTGATTGTAAGATGCAAGAAATGTAAATGGAAATAAATGAAACAAGCATGAAATTAAATGGAAAGCAAGTAAAAGTGATGGAAATGGAAATTAAATGCTAAAAGGGCTCTTGGTAGGAATTGGAGAATTAAGGATTCCTATCCTAGTTATGGACCACAAATATGGTAATTGTGTGGAATTAATCCCAATTAGTCAATCCTACATCGAGAATTAGTTAAAAGGGCATAATTGATCCCAATCCACAAGTCCTTACCAACTCTATTAATGGAAGGCTTAGTGTTAGTGGAAACCAAATCAATTAACAATCCTCACACAATGTGGAATGGACATCCACAACTCAATTTCACCCAATTACCTAATTTCCCAACCAAGAATGGAAAAAACTAGGCAAAAACCCAACCAAGCATTTTATCAAACACTTGGAGGGCATGAAAGGGAAGCACGATAAAATAACAAGAAATAATAAATGCTACAACTACTAAAAGCAAGAAAAGTAAAGATAGCAACTCAATTAAACAATAAAAGGGCATGAAACATAAATTGCATTAATTGTAAATTAAAATAACAAGAGTGCTCATAAACATAAAAAGCAAGAAAAATGAGAAATTAACAAGATAACATAAGGAAATTAAGACAATAAAATAAAGAAAGGTAGAAGAAACTAGATTGAAACAAGAATTAAACATAGAAATTACAAGAAATTAAACTAAGAAACGCTAATTCTAGAGAGAATGGGAAGCTTCTCTCTCTAGAAAATAACCTACGTAAAGCTAAACTAACCCTAATTTCTCCCCCCTTTTCCACATGGAGTGAGGCCCTTTGATATAGGAAAAATCAGCTTCAGAAAGTCCAAAAACTGGGCTCTAGAGGCCCATAAATCACTCCCAGCGATTTGCATTAAGTGAGTCACGTGCTGGGACTTATGCGTACGCACAGGTGTGTGCGTACGCACACATGCTGATTTTTGTCTTGTGCGCACGCATAGGATGTTGTGCGCACACACACATGGCTGTGTGGTTCTTGTGCGTACCCAGAGTGGGTTGTGCACACGCACACTCCAATGTGTACTTCTCCTTTGTTTTCTTCATGTTTTCTCCCAATTTCATGCTCTTCTTCCACTCTTATCAAGCCATTTCAACCTAATATACCTGAAATAACTCATCAAAACCATCAAGACATCGAATGTGATAAAAGTGGGATAAAAGTTATTAAATTATGCATAAAATATCATGTTTTCACAATTAGGCTCAATTAAGGGAGAGAACACAAAAGCATGCTATTTGGATGAATAAATATGGGTTTGAGTGATGAAATCGACTGAAATCAATCCAAAATATATCGTCAAATATGGATTCATCATGGGGGCAGTGTAAGAGCTCAGAGTCCTCCTTGCATGCTCATTAGCATTCGGATTTCCTCCATTAGGGTCCATGGTGAGCTCTTCAGCTTCCTTCTCAAAAGTCTCCTTGAGATTCTCTCTGACTTTGTAAGCTCTAGCTTGTTGCAAATGCTGCCTCAAGGTCCTTTCAAGCTCAGGGTCAAACTCAAGAAGGGATTCTTTGTCCCTGTTCCTATTCATAAACAAACAAAAAACATAGAAAAAGTGGGAGTCTCTATGTCAAAGTATAGATAACTCCCAGTGAAATATCCTATGTAAAAGAAATAAAATAAAATACAGTAAGCAATTAACCTAAGAAAAATTTGAAAACAAAAAATGAGAAAATAACTTAAAAATTTTTGAAAACTAATAAGAGAAAAATGCTAAAATTTTTTAAAATAAAAAGAGAAAAACACTAAAGGGACACCAAACTTAAAATCACAAACTAAAAGAAAACAAATTGGGCAAAATTCGAAAATAAAGAAAAATAAATAAAATTAAAAATCAAAAATTAAAAGAAAAATAAATAAATAAATAAAAACTAATAAAAATACCTAATCTAAGCAACCAGACAATTGGTAGTTTTGAATCACACACAATCCCCGGCTACGGCGCCAAAAACTTGGTGTAGGAAAAGAGCTTTTGCACAGCTTAATTAGCAAGTGCACTGAGTCATTCAAGTAATACCTCAAGTGAATGAGGGTCGATCCCATGAGGATTGCTGGACTAAGCAACAATGGCTATCCAGTTGGACTTTGTTAGGCGAATGGAAAAGGGTTTTGATGGTTGAACGCATAAAACAGTAAATAAGTAAGTAAAGGAAGCAATTAAGGATTTGGCGTAAAAACAATATGAGAAAACAATTAAGGTTTCGGAGATGTTTATCTTTTCGGATTAAAATTTCTTACCAACTATTTTAACAATGTATGATTCATTCCATGGCAAATTGTAAATGTCTAAACCCTAATCTCTTAGTGATTTAGCCTCCCCTAACCTTCATTAACCGCCACTCTCGTAGTCATTCAATTCCGATTAGAGGGTTAAGTTCAAAAACTAGTTTTTGGCCACAAAAACTCTAATTACCCAAAACTAACAGGATTATATGTCACATATCCCAATTAGTTCATGTAATTATCAATTTAGGAGGAATTTGTTTTCAAGTTGTAGTTCAAGCGAGATAACTCTCTCGAGAATCACAAGAACTCATGCAGAATAAGGGTCATACTCTCGTTCCACCCGAATTCATAAGATTAAGAATGAAAACAATCCTTAGAATTGAATCAAAAAATTAATTAAAATAGAAAAGCAATAGTTCTAATCCATAGAAATAAACAAAGCTCCTAACCTTAACCAAGAGGTTTAGTTGCTCATGACTTACAGAGAAAACAGGGTTCTGAAAAGTGCGGGAGGAAGAAGATCCCAAATACAGGTGATCTTTTCCCTTATATACTAACCTAATTTGATATGGAAATAAAAATAAAAAATAATAAATTCTAAACCTAAAAGATATTCTTTGTAAATAAAAATCACAAAAGGAAATAAAATAAAATCAAACTAATAAGTGCTAAATCTACTCGAGAGCCCAAAGAGGGGGTGAATTTGGCCTGCTGCTGGCATTAAATGCCACTTTGGGCTTTCAATGCCTCAAGGGGAGCATGCGCTTCTGGTTCTGAGTCCCTGGTGCACGAAATCGTGATTGTTCATTCCTTGGTAACGGCGCTAAAAACTTAATACGCACGTTCATAATTTTAGTTATCTTTACAATTTCGATACAACTAACCAGCAAGTGCACTGGGTCGTCCAAGTAATAAACCTTACGTGAGTAAGGGTCGATCCCACGGAGATTGTCGGCTTGAAGCAAGCTATGGTCACCTTGTAAATCTCAGTCAGGCGGATTCAAATGGTTTTGGTTAATTGATAATTAAAAGATAAATAAAACATAAACTAGGATAGAGATACTTATGTAATTCATTGATGAGAATTTCAGATAAGCGTATAGAGATGCCTTTCGTTCCTCTGAACCTCTGCTTTCCTACTGTCTTCATCCAATCATTCCTACTCCTTTCCATGGCAAGCTTTATGTAGGGCATCACCGTTGTCAATGGCTACATCCCATCCTCTCTGTGAAAATAGTCCAATGCGCTGTCACTGCATGGCTAATCATCTCTCGGTTCTCGATCATACTGGAATAGGATTTACTATACTTTTGTGTCTGTCACTACGCCCAGCATTCGCGAGTTTGAAGCTCGTCACAGCCATCCCTTCGCAGATCCTACTCGGAATACCACAGACAAGGTTTAGACTTTCTGGATCTCAAGAATGGTCGTCCATGGGTTCTAACTTATACCACGAAGATTCTAATATCTCGGACTCGGTCCTCTGTATTAGATATCTAAGAGATACTCATTCTAGCTTGTTTGCATGTAGAACGGAAGTGTTTGTCAGGCACGCGTTCATAGGTGAGAATGATGATGAGCGTCACACAATCATCATATTCATCATGTTCTTGGGTGCGAATAGATATCTTAGAGAAGGAATAAGCTTGAATTGAATAGAAAAATAGTAGTACTTTGTATTAATTCATGAGGAACAACAGAGCTCCACACCTTAATCTATGGAGTGTAGAAACTCTACCGTGGAAAATACATAAGTGATAAAGTCCAGGCATGGCTGAGAGGCCAGCCCCCAAAACGTGATCAAAGGATCAAAAGATAACCCAAAAGATGTTCCAAAGATGTAAATACAATAGTAAAAAGTCCTATTTATACTAAACTAGTTACTAGGGTTTACAGAAATGAGTAAATGATGCAGAAATCCACTTCTGGCCCACTTGGTGTGTACTTGGGCTGAGCATTGAGCTTTACACGTGTAGAGGCTTCTCTTGGAGTTGAACGCCAGTTTGTAACCTGTTTCTAGCGTTTAACTCCACTTTGCAACCTGTTTCTGGCGTTTTACTCCAGAATGCAGCATGAAACTGGCGTTAAACGCCAGTTTGCGTCATCTAAACTCGGGAAAAGTATGGACTATTATATATTGCTAGAAAGCCCTGGATGTCTACTTTCCAACGCAATTAAGAGCGCGCCATTTGGAGTTTTGTAGCTCCAAAAAATCCACTTTGAGTGCAGGGAGGTCAGAATCCAATAGCATCTACAGTCCTTCTTCAACCTCTGAATCTGATTTTTGCTCAAGTTTCTCAATTTCAGTCAGAAAATACCTGAAATCACAGAAAAACATGCAAACTCATAGTAAAGTCTAGAAATGTAATTTTTAATTAAAAACTAATAAAAATATACTAAAAACTATCTAAATCATACTAAAAACTATGTAAAAATAATGCCAAAAAGCGTATAAATTATCCGCTCATCACAACACCAAACTTAAATTGTTGCTTGTCCCCAAGCAACTGAAAGTCAAATAGGATAAAAAGAAGAGAATATACTATAAATTCCAAAATATCAATGAAACTTAGCTCCAATCAGATGAGCGGGACTTGTAGATTTTGCCTCTTGAATAGTTTTTGGGAACTTAGAATACAGATAGTGTTATTGATTCTCCTAGTTCAGTATGTTGATTCTTGAACACAGCTACTTTATGAGTCTTGGCCGTGGCCCTAAGCACTTTGTTTTCCAGTATTACCACCGGATACATAAATACCACAGACACAAAATTGGGTGAACCTTTTCAGATTGTGACTCAGCTTTGCTAAAGTCCCCAATTAGAGGTGTCCAGGGTTCTTAAGCACACTCTATTTTTGCTTTGGACCTTGACTTTAACCGCTCAGTCTCAAGTTTTCACTTGACACTTTCACGCCACAAGCACATGGTTAGGGACAGCTTGGTTTAGCCGCTTAGGCCAGGATTTTATTCCTATAGGCCCTCCTATCCACTGATGCTCAAAGCCTTGGATCCTTTTTATTACCCTTGCCTTTTGGTTTTAAGGACTATTGGCTTTTCGCTCTTGCCTTTTGGTTTAAAGAGCTTTTGGCTTTTTCTGCTTGCTTTTTTCTTTTTCTCTTTTTTTTTCGCCATTTTTTTTTCTGCAAGCTTTTGTATTCACTGCTTTTTCTTTCTTCAAGAATCATTTTTATGATTTTTTAGATTATCAAATAACATTTCTCCTTTTTCCTTATTCTTCAAGAGCCAACATATTTAACATTCATAAACATCAAATTCAAAAGACATATGCACTGTTCAAGCATACATTCAGAAAACAAAAAGTATTGCCACCACATCAAAATAATTAAACTAGTTTCAAGGATGAATTCGAAACCATGTACTTCTTGTTCTTTTGTTTTTAAAAGATTTTTCATTCAAGAGAGGTGATCGATTCATATTCATAACTTTAAGGCATAGACACTTAGACACTAATGATCATGTAATAAGACACAAATATAAATAAACATAAAGCTCAAAAATTGAAAAACAGGAAAATAAATAAACAAGGAGATTAAGGAATGAGTCCACCTTAGTGAGGGTGGCGTCTTCCTCTTCTTAAAGAACCAATGGTGCTCTTGAGCTCCTCTATGTCTCTTCCTTGTCTTTCTTGCTCCTCCCTCATAGCTCTTTGATCTT
>NC_029786.2:60751743-60764616 GCF_000816755.2 Arachis ipaensis
AAGTGGAGGACTTGTCAGCCACCTTGTAGAGTTCTTGAGGTATAATCTCATGAACTTCCACCTCTTCTCCAATCATGATACTATGGATCACGATGGCCTGGTCTATAGTAACTTCAGACCGGTTACTAGTAGGAATGATTGAGCGTTGAATGAACTCTAGCCATCCCCTAGCCACTGGTTTAAGGTCATGCCTTCTTAATTGAACCGGCTTGCCTCTTGAGTCAATTTTCTATTGAGCTCCTTCCTCACATATGTCTATGAAGACTTGGTCCAACCTTTGATCAAAGTTGACCCTTCTTGTGTAGGGGCGTGCGTTCTCTTCCATCATTGGCAAGTTGAACGCCAGCCTTACATTTTCCGGACTGAAATCTAAGTATTTCCCCCAAACCATGGTGAGCCAATGCTTTGGATTCAGGTTCACACTTTGATCATAGTTTCTAGTGATCCATGCGTTTGCATAGAACTCTTGAACCATTAGGATCCTGACTTGTTGAATGGGGTTGGTGAGAACTTCCCAACCTCTCCTTTGGATCTCAAGTCGGATCTCCGGATACTCATTCTTTTTGAGCTTGAAAGGAACCTTAGGAATCACTTTCTTCTTGGCCACAACTTCATAGAAGTGGTCTTGATAGACCTTTGAGATGAATCTCTCCATCTCCCATGACTCAGAGGTGGAAGCAATTGCCTTCCCTTTCCTCTTTCTAGAGGTTTCTCTGGCCTTAGGTGCCATTAATGGTTATGAAAAAACAAAAAGCTATGCTTTTACCACACCAAACATAAAATGTTTGCTCGTCCCCGAGCAAAAGAAGAAAGAGAAGAAAGAGAAGAAGAAGAGAAATGGAGGAGAGGGAGAGAGAGGTGTTTTCGGCCAAGGGGTGAAGATAGGGTTGTGTTGTGTCAAAATGAAGAAGGAATGAAGGGTTTATAGGAGTGGGGGGAGGGTTAAGTTTCGGCCATTAGGGTTGGGTTTGGGAGGGAAAATATTTTGAATTTTGAAGGTAGGTGGGGTTTTTGGGGAAGAGAGGATGGATGTGAGTGGTGAAGAGGTGATGGGGAAGAGTGATTGAGTTGATTGGTGAAGGATATTTGGGGAAGAGAGTTATGAAAAGGTGGAAAGGGAAAAGAAGGAGTGGTGGGGATCCTGTGGGGTCCACAGATCATGTGAGAATCCTGTGGGGTCCACAGATCCTGAGATGTCAAGGATTTTTCATCCCTGCACCCTTTAGACGTGTAAAATGCCCTATACATGCAATCCTGGCGTTTAACGCCAGACTGCTGCCTGTTTCTGGCGTTAAACGCCATTTCCATGCTCTGTTCTGGCGTTTAACGCCAGGTAGATGCTTGTTTCTGGCGTTAAACGCCAGACAGATGCTTGTTTCTGGCATTTAACACCAGCATGCCTCTCCTCCAGGGTGTGCTATTTTCAATGCTATTTTTTATTCTGTTTTTGATTTTTCAGTAGTTTTTGTGACTCCACATGATCATCAACCTAATAAAACACGAAATAACAAAAAAGAAAATAAAATAGATATGATTAAATAACATTGGTTGCCTCCCAACAAGCACTTTTTTAATGTCAATAGCTTGACAGTAAGCTCTCATGGAGCCTCACAGATAATTAGAGCAAGGTTGGAACCTCCCAACACCAAACTTAGAGTTTGAATGTAAGGGTTCAACACCAAACTTAGAGTTTGACTGTGGGGGCTTTGGTTGACTCTGCAGTGAGAGAAGCTTTTCATGCTTCCTCTCCATGGTTACAGAAGGAGATCCTTGAGTTTTAAACACAAGGTTGTCCTCATTCGGTTGAAGGATCAATTCTCCTCTGTCCACATCAATCACAGCTCTTGCTGTGGCTAGGAAGGGTCTTCCAAGGATAATGGATTCATCCTTATCCTTCCCATTGTCTAGGATTATGAAATCAGCAAGGATGTAAAGGCCTTTAACCTTTACTAGCACGTCCTCTACTTGTCCATAAGCCTGTTTTCTTGAGTTGTCTGCCATCTCTAATGAGATTATGGCAGCTTGCACCTCAAAGATTCCCAGTTTCTCCATTACAGAGAGTGGCATGAGGTTTATCCCTGACCCAAGGTCACATAGAGCCTTCTCAAAGGTCATGGTGCCTATGGTACAAGGTATTAAGAACTTTCAAGGATCCTGTTTCTTCTGAGGCAATGTCAGTTGATCCAAATCACTCAGTTCATTGATGAGCAAGGGAGGTTCATCTTCCCAAGTCTCATTACCAAATAATTTGGTATTTAGCTTCATGATTGCACCAAGGTACTTGGCAACTTGCTCTTCAGTGACATAGTCATTCTCTTCAGAAGAAGAATACTCATCAGAGCTCATGAATGGCATAAGGAGGTTCAATGTACTTGGCAACTTGCTCTTCAGTGACATATTCATTCTCTTCAGAAGAAGAATACTCATCAGAGCTCATGAATGGCATAAGGAGGTTCAATGGAATCTCTATGGTCTCTAGATGAGCTTCAGATTCCTTTGGAGCTCTCCCTCCCTTGTAGGTTCGGCCATGATGGTTAAATCAATGGCCTTGCACTCTCTTTTTGGATTCTCTTCTGTATTGCTTGGGAGAGTACTAGGAGGAGTTTCAGTGACTCTTTTACTCAGCTGGCCCACTTGTGCCTCCAAATTTCTAATAGAGGATCTTGTTTCGTTCATGAAACTTAAAGTGGCCTTAGATAGATCAGAGACTATATTTGCTAAGCTAGATGGATTTTGCTCAGAATTCTCTGTCTGTTGCTGAGTGGATGATGGAAAAGGCTTGCTATTGCTAAACCTGTTTCTTCCACCATTATTAAAGCTTTGTTGAGGCTTTTGTTGATCCTTCCATGAGAAATTTGGGTGATTTCTCTATGAGAGGTTATAGGTGTTTCCATAAGGTTCACCCATGTATTTCACCTCTGCTATTGCAGGGTTCTCAGGATCATAAGCTTCTTCTTCAGAAGGTGCCTCTTGAGTACTGTTGGATGCAGCTTGCATTCCATTCAGACTCTGAGAAATCATATTGACTTGCTGAGTCAATATTTTGTTCTGAGCCAATATGGCATTCAGAGCATCAATTTCAAGAACTCCCTTCCTCATAGGCGTCCCATTACTCACAGGATTCCTTTCAGAAGTGTACATGAACTAGTTATTTGCAACCATGTCAATGAGTTCTTGAGCTTCTACAAGCGTTTTCTTTAGGTGAACGGATCCACCTGTAGAATGGTCCAATGACATTTTTGATAATTCAGACAGACCATCATAGAATATATCCAGGATGGTCCATTCTGAAAGCATGTCAGAAGGACACTTTTTGGTCAGTTCCTTGTATCTCTCCCAAGCTTCATAGAGGGATTCACCTTCCTTTTGTCTGAAGGTTTGAACATCCACTCTAAGATTACTAAGCTTTTGAGGAGGAAAGAACTTGGCTAAGAAAGCCATGACCAGCTTATCCCAAGAGTTCAGGCTATCTTTAGGTTGAGAGTCCAACTATACTCTAGCTCTGTCTCTTACAGCAAACGGGAAAAGCATAAGCCTGTAGACCTCGGGATCAACCCCATTGGTCTTAACAGTATCACAGATCTGCAAGAATTCAGTTAAGAACTGAAAAGGATCTTCTGATGGAAGTCCATGGAACTTGCAGTTCTGTTGCATCAGAGAAATTAATTGAGGTTTAAGCTCAAAGTTGTTTGCTCCAATGGCAGGAATTGAGATGCTTCTTCCATGTAAATTGGAATTTGGTGCTGTAAAGTCACCAAGCATCTTCCTTGCATTGTTATTATTTTCGGCCATGTCTCCTTTTTTTTCGAAAATTTCTGTCAGATTTTCTCCAAAGAGTTGGGCTTTAGCTTCCCTTAGCTTCCTCTTCAGAGTCCTTTCAGGTTCAGGATCAGCTTCAACAAGAATGTTCTTATCCTTGTTCCTGCTCATATGAAAAAGAAGAAAACAGAAAATATGGAATCCTCTATGTCACAGTATAGAGATCCCTTTATGTGAGTAGAAGAGAAGAATAAAAGAAGGGGAAGAGAAAAACTTGAACACAGAGAGGAAGATGGTGTTCGAATTTTGGGTGAAAGAGAAGTGTTAGTAGATGAATAATTAAATAGAAAGATATGAGAGATGAGAATTTTCGAAAATAATTGAAAAGAAAAGAAAAATATTTTTGTTTTTAATTTAAATTTAAAATAAAATTCGAAAATTAGAAAAGGAATAAAATTAAATTAAAAAGGAATTTTGAAAAAGAGGAAGGTGATTTTCGAAAATTAGAGATAATTAGTTAGGTAGTTTTGAAAAATATATGATTGAAACAAAAAGATAGGATTGATTGAAAAAAAAGATTTGAAAATCAATTTAAAATGATAAAAGGTTAGAAAAGATTTTGAAATTGATTTTGAAAAAGATATGATTGAAAGATATGATTGAAAAATTTAATTTGAAAAAGATTTGAAAAAAAAATTAAACAGATTTGATTTTTGAAATTAAAGTTGATTACTTGACTAACAAGAAACTAGAAAGATATGATTCTAGAGTTTAAAGATTGAACCTTTCTTAATAGGCAAGTAACAACTTGAAAAATTTTTGAATCAATCACATTAATTGTTAGTAAAGATTTTGAAATTATGAAACAAAATAAGAAAAAGATTTTTGAGAATCAAATTGAAATTTTCAAAAATATAAAAGAAAAAGTGAAAAAGATTTGATTTTTGAAAAAAATTTGAAAGAGATAGAATTTTTAAATTGAAAATTTGATTTGACTCATAAGAAACAACTAAATTTTAAAAAGTTTTGAAAAAGTCAACTCAAATTTTCGAAAATTTATGAGTGAAAAAGGGAAAGATATTTTTTTATTTTTGAATTTTTAATGATGAAAGAGAAAAAAGGAAAAGATATCTTTTTGATGTTTTTCTCTCTTTTTTTTTATTAAACAGCAAGAATGAAACAAAACATGAAGAATTAAGATCAAAACCAAAAATGCATGCAAAAACACTATGAATGTCAAGATGAACACCAAGAACACTTTGAATGTCAAGATGAACACCAAGAACTTATTTTTGAAAAAAATTCAAGAAAAGAAAACATGCAAGACACCAAACTTAAATTTTTATTCTTTAGACATTAATAATTCAAGAATGCATATGAAAAACAAGGAAAGACACAAAACAACAAAATATGAAGATCAAACAAGAAGACTGGCCAAGAACAACTTGAAGATCATGAAGAATGCAATGCATGAAATTTTTGAAAATAATTTTTTGTAGAAAATTAAAAATATGCAATTGACACTAAACTTAAAACTCGACTCTAGACTCAAACAAGAAACACAAAAAATATTTTTGATTTTTATGATTTTATAAAATTTTTTTTTCGAAAATTATTGTGGGAAAAACGAAAAAGAAATTATATTTTTTTATATTATTTTCGAAAATAAGAAATAGAAAAGCTTAAAAATAAAATAAAATTACCTAATCTGAGCAACAATATGAACCGTCAGTTGTCCAAACTCGAACAATCCCCGGCAACGGCGCCAAAAACTTGGTGCACGAAATCGTGATTGTTCATTCGTTGGTAACGGCGCTAAAAACTTAATACGCACGTTCATAATTTTAGTTCTCTTCACAATTTCGATACAACTATTCCAGCAAGTGCACTGGGTCGTCCAAGTAATAAACCTTACGTGAGTAAGGGTCGATCCCACGGAGATTGTCGGCTTGAAGCAAGCTATGGTCACCTTGAAAATCTCAGTCAGGCGGATTCAAATAGTTATGGTGAATTGATAATTAAAAGATAAATAAAACATAAACTAGGATAGAGATACTTATGTAATTCATTGGTGAGAATTTCAGATAAGCGTATAGAGATGCCTTTCGTTCCTCTGAACCTCTGCTTTCCTGCTGTCTTCATCCAATCATTCCTACTCCTTTCCATGGCAAGCTTTATGTAGGGCATCACCGTTGTCAATGGCTACGTCCCATCCTCTCTGTGAAAATGGTCCAATGCGCTGTCACTGCATGGCTAATCATCTCTCGGTTCTCGATCATACTGGAATAGGATTTACTATCCTTTTGCGTCTGTCACTACGCCCAGCATTCGCGAGTTTGAAGCTCGTCACAGCCATCCCTTCCCAGATCCTACTCGGAATACCACAGACAAGGTTTAGACTTTCCGGATCTCAAGAATGGCCGTCCATGGGTTCTAACTTATACCACGAAGATTCTAATATCTCAGACTCGGTCCTCTATATTAGATATCTAAGAGATACTCATTCTAGCTTGTTTGCATGTAGAACGGAAGTGTTTGTCAGGCACGCGTTCATAGGTAAGAATGATGATGAGCGTCACATAATCATCACATTCATCATGTTCTTGGGTGCGAATGGATATCTTAGAGAAGGAATAAGCTTGAATTGAATAGAAAAACAGTAGTACTTTGTATTAATTCATGAGGAACAACAGAGCTCCACACCTTAATCTATGGAGTGTAGAAACTCTACCGTGAAAAATACATAAGTGATAAGGTCCAGGCATGGCCGAGAGGCTAGCCCCCAAAACGTGATCAAAGGATCAAAAGATAATCCAAAAGATGTTCCAAAGATGTAAATACAATAGTAAAAAGTCCTATTTATACTAAACTAGTTACTAGGGTTTGCAGAAATGAGTAAATGATGCAGAAATCCACTTCTGGGGCCCACTTGGTGTGTGCTTAGGCTGAGCATTGAGCTTTACACGTGTAGAGGCTTCTCTTGGAGTTGAACGCCAGTTTGTAACCTGTTTTTGGCGTTTAACTTCACTTTGCAACCTGTTTCTGGCGTTTTACTCCAGAATGCAGCATGGAACTGGCGTTGAACGCCAGTTTGCATCATCTAAACTCGGGCAAAGTATGGACTATTATATATTACTGGAAATTTCTGGATATCTACTTTCCAACGCAATTGAGAGCACGCCATTTGGAGTTCTGAAGCTCCAGAAAATCTACTTTGAGTGCAGGGAGGTCAAAATCCAACAGCATTTGCAGTCCTTCTTCAACCTCAATCTGATTTTTGCTCAAGTCCCTCAATTTCAGCAAAAAAATACCTGAAATCACAGAAAAACACAGAAACTCATAGTAAAGTCCAGAAATGTGATTTTTAATTAAAAACTAATAAAAATATACTAAAAACTAACTAAATCATACTAAAAACTATGTAAAAATAATGCCAAAAAGCGTATAAATTATCCGCTCATCAGTCCCCTACTGGCGCCAAACGCCAGTTGGGCGTTTAGCACCTAGGGAGGGTGCTACCAGCATTTTCTGTTTTTGCTCCAAACTCTACCGAATTGCTTTGAATTTCACCTAAAATCATAAAAATACTAAAACAACTAAAAGTAGCGTCCAAAAGGGATTTTTGCACTAAAATCAAGTAAAACTAAATAAAATCTAACTAAAAATAATTGGAAAATGATAGGAAAAATGGTATAAGATACTCACGCATCACGCCACTCTATTTTTCAGCCCCTAATTCATTAATTAACTAATCCAATCATTCATTGAAGTCACATTCTATTTTCAGATTGCAAACACCTATGCTCACTTCTAAACTTCCTCAACCTGACCCAATTAAGGCTTACGCTTATCCTATGACTGAATTACAATTTAGGATCTTAGAGTATCTCTATATTTAAATCAACATCTCATTAAAGTCCTCATTCTTAATAATCACACTACCTAGAACCTCAACAATAGATCATAAAAATTTCCACTTATTATAAATAAAATTAAATTCCACTCAATGCCAAATTTAAGTCTAATACATGCCCTACCTACCTCAACACTTAACAAATCGTCATTTACCCAATGTAACATCAATCACGTTAAGAGGGGTTTGGGGCTTTGAGAGACAACCATGACGAATGACTCCACATACGACAACGAGGGACAGTGGGCTGGTGACTGATGAGCAGAAGAAAGGGGATGATGACAGATGATGCTTCGATGACCATGAGGAAGAAGCTGGTGACTTGTGAATGACGAGAGGGGTTGGAGCATGACTAGAGGTGGCGTGTGCATGACGGGGAGGAGGGTGTGTGGCTGGGAGAAAGGGAATGGGGATTTTGGCACCAAGGGATATCTTCATTCATTTCTCCTAAGAGAAGTACGACGAGTGAGGGAATGGCCAACTTAGGGGGAATTGGGGAATTTGGGGGAGGAAATACGTCGTTTGGGAAGGGTTTCAAAAAAAATTTGAAAACTATACTCTATGATTGATAAACCCCGATTTCGTGATTTATCTTGTGCTTATTTTAGGATATTTTACCACCTTTTCCCACATTTATTCAATGAAATAGCATGGTTTTGTAATTCTCCCTTGAATTTTGCTTAAGTGTAAAAACATGCTTTTTAGACCTTAAATTGGTGATTTTGATTCACTTTAATTCCATTCGATGCCTTGATGTGTTTGTTGAGTGATTTCAGATCTATAAGGCAAGTATTGGATGGAAGAAATGAGGAGAAAAGCATACAAATGGGAGAATGCATGAAGAAACAAAGATTGGGAATGCACCAATGGGCGCGCACGCGTACAAGGCGCGCACGCACAGAAGTGGTTTTACATAGAGGCGTACACGCGCACATGCCGCGTCCGCACGGATGAAGAAATAGCCAAATCGACGCGCACGCGCACATGGCACGTACGTGCCGATACTCTCACATGGCCCACTTAAAGGCAAAACGCTAGGGGCGATTTCTGAGCTGCCCAGGCCCAAATCCAACTTGTTTCTGAGTGTATTTCATGCAGAATTGAAGTCCAAGCAAAGGGAGAGCAATTAGTTTAGTAAACATGAGCCTTTAGTTAGTTTTCTAGAGAGAGAATCTCCCTCTTCTCTCTAGAATTAGGTTAGGATTAGGTTAGATTATCTTAGATCTATGTTTAATTACTTGATCTCATCTTTTTTCTTTTATTATTTCTCATCTCTACATCTTTATTCTCTTATTTGTGATGTTAATTTCTCCTTTTGCTCTCTTTTGTGATGATGAACTCATGTTGGAATTGGTTTACATTTAATGCAATTTGATGTTGATGTTTCCTTCTATTGATGAATTGAGTTGTGAATTTATTTTTCTTGCAATTAGTATTTGGTAGATTTTATTATTCTTGCAATTTATGATGTTTATTTCTATTGCACTCTATGTGTTTGATGAAATGCTCTCCTTAGTTTTTGAGTAGTTTTGTCAACTCTTGGTCTAAGCTAAGGGAATTGGGTAAATTTGAGTTATTGGGTATAATGGATTTGGTGATTTGAGAACTCTTGGTGATCAATTTGATACCCATTGACGCTAACCCACTACTAAGCTAATTAGTAGGTAGGTTGGGACTTAAGGGTTGATGTGATCAAACCTATTTGACGTACTTCAAGCTTAGGAGTAGATGTTACGTACTTAAAGCTTTTGGGAAGTAGACTTAATGGGTTGGCCTCTCACGATTATCAATATTTTGTTTGTTGACAAGGATGGTGATCTCAATTACCCAAGTCTTAGCCAAGAGTTCTTTATCTTGTTTTTTTTACTTACTTGCTTAATCTACTTTTCTTGCCCTCTTATGAACCCAAAAACCCCCTTACCCCTTTATAGCCAATAATTGAGTACTTCATTGTATCCTAGGGAGACGATCCGGAGTCCAAATACTTCGGTAAATTCTTATTAGGGGTTCGTTATTCGTGACACAAAACCCATATTTTAATTTGATTGGGAGGATTGTTTGTTGGTTTGGAGCTATGCTCACAACGAATTGATTCCCTTCTTTAGGAAGAAAATCTAGACCGACAACGATTCTTGCTATCAATGATCACCCTCCAAAATCGTGCCAAAAGTACTCTATGGTCACCTTTTTTCGAAAATTGTGACCATCGACCTCTTTAGGTCACCACCTAAAACAGTGACCATAGATACTTTTAGGTCACTCTCTAAAACCGTGACCATAGACCCTTTTAGAATAACCTTTCGTAAAACTGTGACCATAGACTTTTTAGGTCATACCTCAAAACCGTGATCATAGATGTCTTTTGGAGAGTGACAATTTTAGGTCACTCCCAAAACCGTGACCATTTTAGGTCACCTGCAACATGGTGATCACAGACCTCTTTAGGTCACCCCCCAAAATCGTAACTATATACTCTTTTAGGTCATCTTTTTTTGAATAACTGTGACCATAGACCATTTAAGGTCATCCCCCAAAACCATGACCATAGACTCCTTTAGGTCACCCCAAAAAATCGCAACCATAGACCCCTTTAAGTCACCCTTTTTTAAAAAACCGTGACCATAGACCTTTTTTGGAAATTCCAAAAATTCGTGACTATAGACTCTTTTAGGTCACCCTTGTAAACCGTGACTATAGATCCTTTTAGGCCACCCTTTTTTTAAAAACCGTAACTATAATTTTTTTGTTACGGTTTTTTTACCATAACAAAAAAAACTGTGGCCATAGACCCAAAATGTTGTAGTGTTAATGGGTAACCATTCTCTTTATCTTAGGAGTTTGTTAAAATCTATCTTTTAGTGAAGGTACAGATAGTAGAAAATATTTGGGGAGACAGTTACTTGTTTGGACAAGTAGGGCTGGATTCTTTTTATCGTGTCCGACCTCTTTTAAAGAGATCGGGTAAACAGCAGAGACCATCTCTTTTAGTTGGGTCTTTTATCCTTATTGAACCTGACTTTATATTTTGAGTCAGAGTATAAACAGATAATAACTACTTTTTATTAAAGACACTGTTAAAAAATAAAATTGGAGACCAAACTCATATTTTATAATAATTATTCTTTTTCCCTCTGTTATCAAAATTGGTTAATCCACAAAAGTAGATTTACCTGTCATTGTTCTCTATTAAAACACCCTACTTAAATCCAACTACAGTTGGAAGTAACCAGGAAAGTCCATATTTATAGTGGACAATGGTCCCCATTAGAACAAATAGTCAACTTGACATTTGACATCAACCAAAAAGACAAGAGAGGCGTAACATAAACACCAATACTCGATAGAAAGAAAACGATGCTTCGTCTCTCCATCTTGGAATCTATATCGAAGCATCCCCAAATTACTTTCCTCACTTCAGTCTTTCCCATATTTATACGCCTCTCACTCCCACTTTCCACTCAACAAAACAAAACAACCAATTCAATTCCCCTTTTCTTAGACTCCTCCTTTCGGCAATCATTCAAATTATTAAACCCTTCTTAGTTCTATGCAATCCTTCAAATTATTAAACCCTTCTTAGTTCTATGCAATCCTTTAATTCTGCCCTTGGACTTAATTAGAACTTAGAGAAGTATGCAAGCCTTTGACTCCAATATGAGCATCAGTGATCATTTGCAACCCCAACGAACTAATAATATAAAACCAAACTATGTTTCAAGCCACCCCAACAATATTCAAATCCCTCAAACTCAAGCCTCTTTCTCTATGCCTCCAACATCCTCAAACTTAAGCAACCGCAAGCCCTTCTTGAAGAAAATCTCAATCCCTTCAACAAGACCAGCCCTCACAATGACCTTCACACAACAAAATGAAAGAACAACCGCTAATTGCAGCAACCAAAGTTTCTCGGAAAATTGTTACCCGAACGAGGATAAGCATTATAGAGGCGTTAGGAGACGACCATGGGGGAAGTTCGCCGCAGAGATTCGCGACCCAAATCGGAAAGGATCCAGGGTGTGGCTCGGAACATTTGACACAGCCATAGAAGCTGCAAGAGCATACGATAGAGCTGCTTTCAAGATGAGAGGAAGCAAAGCTATACTGAACTTCCCTCTTGAAGTTGGAGAATACTCTGAAGAATGTTCAGTTTCTTGCTCAATAATGAAGGTTGGTGAGAAGAGGAGAAGAGAAAATGATGAAGAGGGTAGTGAAAATGTTGTGGAGAGTAACAATAAGAAGCAAGTGAAGAAAGAGGAGTGCTTTACGGCATGTCCTTTGACACCATCGTGTTGGAAAGGGTTTTGGGACACCGAAGTTATGGGAACAATCTTTAGCGTTCCTCCTTTGTCACCTTTATCTCCACTCATGGTTGTTTGAGTATTGAGACTTTGGTTTCCTTTCTTACTTGTTAGAACTTAGAAAATGAAGAGTAATCCAAAGATAGTTGGTTAACAAAATATGCTATTTAAATATCTTCATTTGATATTCACTGGGGTGTATAATTTACAGTAATAAAAGCTTCATAAATAACGTTTGCACCATTTTGTATAGGAAAGTTTTATTTTTGTCCTCAATGTTGGGGTAAGACTTATTTGTGTTTCTAACATTTAAATCGTCCTATTTGTATTCTTAACATTTGTAAAAGTGATTCAATATTATCATGTCGTCAATTGTACTAACAGATCAGATTGTATTTTTCAACTATTTTCACTTGAACGTATTCATTCTCAATTAGATCTCATTTGAATGTGTTCGATTTTAATATTGTACTCACTATTTGTGTTAAAGTTCAATTTTATCCCTA
Source organism: Arachis ipaensis (assembly GCF_000816755.2). Lineage (NCBI taxonomy): Eukaryota > Viridiplantae > Streptophyta > Magnoliopsida > Fabales > Fabaceae > Arachis > Arachis ipaensis. The sequence continues at coordinate 60,764,220 of NC_029786.2, forward strand.
AAAAAGTGAATTATAGGTAAATATTGCACGGATTAGTTTCAATTTTTGATAAACTATTATCCGAAGTGGATTATCGGTTTTGTCCCAGACATTTGTAGTCTAATTTTAAGATGAGATTTTTAGAAATCTAACTAAAGCTCATGATGTGTAATTGATGGCAGGATAACATTAAATCACTTTTACAAACGTTAGGGATATAAATAGAACAATTTAAATGTTAGAAACACAAAAAGGATTTACCCCAAATGTTAGAGACAAAAACGATAATTTACTCACAAAATTTTTGTTATCTTTTCTTATTTCTTATCTATTTTTATTAATATCAAAATTGAAAGGATATATAAAGAGTAATATTAAAAAAATAATAATACAAAGTTAAATTATTCAATTTTTTGAC
>NC_029786.2:60764709-60767288 GCF_000816755.2 Arachis ipaensis
TAGATAAATAATAAACACAAATAAAATCTAAAAAATAAGTTATGACTATTTTTTACTCCAAATTTTAACTCCTTAAATATTTTCGTATATAAAAGTGGTGTTTATATCATTCCCAAAAACATGTTACAAAACCTTTCTTTATTTTTACCTTTTCATAATTGTCTTTTATAAATGTCAATCTAATTGTGTATATAACATTAATTTTATGAAAAGGTTTTGGAGTAGAGTGTAATCTCTCACTATTTATTTTATAGGTAGGACTAAGAATAAATATAAGAGAGAAATCATTCAAGAGTAGAAAATTATACTTTACCTTCTAAAGTACAAATTTAAAATTTAGAGGATCGAAATTCTTATAAAAATGCTTATTTTTTCAAGAATAAAGCTCTACATCCAAGCAAAATATTTAATCAAGTTTAACCAAGTTGTTATAACAACTTTTCAAATCACGCGCTTCTTTCTCCTTCTCCTTCTCTTTTTCTGGTTTCTTCTCCTTCTCCTCCTCCTACTCCTCCTCCTCCCCCTCCTTCTTCTTTTTTTCTTCCAAATTTGCGCACGCAGGTTCATCTTCTTCCCTTCTTCTTTCTCATCTTCTTCAATGTTGCGTCTTCCTTTTTGTCTTTTTCGTTATCATCATCACCAATAATGCCAACATTATGTGAACATCTTTATTAGTTCTGATTTTCTCTGCTGCTATCATTCAATAATTTTCGGTTTATTTCTTAATTATTTCAGTACATTTTTGTGTTAATTGAGGTTCACTTGATGCTGCTGATAAGTATTGACCAAATTATTTATTCTTTAATTAATTTCGGTTTATTTCTTAGTTTAATTGAGATTCATTTGGATCTAGAAATGAATTGGTTGTATTTTTGTTAATGATGGAGCCTTTTTTTAGCAAAAAATAATGAAATTATTTATTATTACTTTATTCAATTATATCATATTTTATTCCATTCCATCCAATTTATCTTGAAAGTCATTCTAACCATTGGGACAAATTATTCATCGACAACACACCTGGACTGCAAATGAATCGAAAATATTATTAAAGCGAAACCATTGTAGAATACTAAATGAACTGGACATTTGTCCATTATATAAATTCAAATTCATAAACACCTACATCTAGAATGAACCAAAAATATTATCAAAGCGAAACCATTGTATAATACCAAATAAACCGAATATTTGTCCATTATATAAATTCAAATTCAGAAACACCTGTGTCTAGAATGAATCGAAAATATTATCAAAGCGAAACCACTATATAATACTAAATGAATCAAACATTGTCCATTATATAAATTCAAATTTAATTCAAAATGTTAGTTTTTGTAAGCAAAATGTTGGTGTTGTTGGTGATTACAATAACGAAAGAGAAGAAGAAGAAGAAGAAGAAGTAGAAGAAGAAGAATCTGCGTGTGTGAAGAAGAAGAACCTACGTGCGCAAATTTGAAAGAATAACAAGTAGGAGGAGGAGAAGGAAACGGAGAAATAGAAGAAGAAAAAGAACCTACGTGCGCGAATTTGAAAGAATAAAGAGGAAGAGGAGGAAACGAAAAGATAGAAGGAGAAGACGAGGACGAAAAAGTTGCGTTATTGAAATGCGCGTGTGATACACGTTGGTGTGATGAAAATAATTTTTATTTTGAGCGAACTTGATTGGATTTGCTTGCCAAAAACACTTGGATGTGTAGCCAGACTATTTTTCAAAATGGTTTTCGTTCGAATTTTGGATGCTTTAAGGCTATGTTTGGTTTGAAAGAAAATAGAGAGAAAAGAAATAGAAAGAAAAGAAAGGGAAAAAAAGAAATTGAGTGGATTTTTATTTTCCTTAGATGTGTTTGGATAGGAGAAAAATAAGAAAGAAAGAAATATTATAAAAAGACAATTTTACTCTTGTATTATAAAATATATTGAAAAAAGTGAAGGGATAATATTAGAAATACAGAGAAAAAATAAGTTTTCTCTTCTTTTTCTTTCCAACATAAAAAAAAAAAATTGAGGAATTTCATGAATTTTTTTTATTTCTTTTTCTTCCTCTCTAACATTCCTCCTCAATTAAATAATAAAAAATAATTATTTTTTTCTTATTTTTTTTCTTCTTTTTCTTTTATTTTATTTTATTTTATTTTATTTTCCTCTCAAATAAACATAGAAGAAGAGAAGCTTATGCTTTCTCTTGGAATAAATACACAAGTAGTACTAAGGAATTTTTAATAGTACAATTTGAAGGTAAATTAAAATTGAGGATTAATGTAAATATAGAATTGATTTTTGTTATTTGTAGTTCTTACCAAAATAGGACCTGCAATGGGTAATATATGGATATAGTTCACAATATTCGGCAAGTTACGAAAAATAACTTTATCTGACATAAGAGGCATTAGTAAATCATTATATGTGTGTCGTCTTTCTAATATTTTAGAAGATTGGAATTTTTTTTTTTTTGTATTTTATTTATTTACAAAAATAAAGCATTGAGATAAAAAAATAAAAATACAAAATCATATTTAATAGATAAGATATGAATAAAAATATTATATTTAGAGATATTGAATTAGTATATTTTATTT
>NC_029786.2:60767765-60770055 GCF_000816755.2 Arachis ipaensis
GCAAAAAGTGATATACATTTTCTTCTAGAACACAGAACTTTATTTTAAATATACATATCAAAATGAGTAAACAATTATTTTTGCATGCTTGGAGTAACCATATAGACATCCTAGTTTTTAATGAAGATAAACTACCGTCAAAGACTAAAAAAAGTGATATACATACATTTTGTCTTATTTTACTTTAAAGAATTTTTCTCAAAACATTTAAATTGTATAAGGATATACAAATTTTAAATTCGTGAAAAGAAAAACTAATATAACAATGAGCTGATACCATGAACTAAGAATGTTTGCCTTCAATTCTTCAACTAAAAGGATTTGCATAAAGGAATTGTAAAATGCTAATTTTATTATGGTACAGAAGTTGTTGATACATATATTCGAATATTTCCTCAAGAAGTTTTTTTTGTTTTGGCATTATCTCGGCAAGAAATTTGTTTGAGCTGCAGCTCACACGATGGACAGTTACCGCTTTTCATCAACTGGGCCACCTCATTTGTAAGTAGTGGGCTTCTTCAGCTTCCTACATTGCCAGTCTTCTTGCTCCCATGGCCACTCCTTCCTTGTTTGTGGTTTGCGTCTACCATTCTATGTGGATTTAGTAGGTCATGGGCCGTGTGACATTATTATGTAGAGTGAGGCATAGCCGTATAGGCACACAATCCTTTGCAAAGTGACATGGGCCATGTGACTTGGCTGTACTTGTTGCAGAGGAAGGAAGCAAAGTAGTTCAAGCTTTTGTCAGTGGTGAAAGTGGTAGTCGCAGAGAGAGCAGTTTCATCATCAATTCGGTGACTCTGAGCGTAGTGAACCATCGATCGGTAGTAGAGAGGTTCGATTTTGTGTCGCGGAAGCAGCTGATAGCGGTAACACGACCAACCTATAACTGTGCTCTTCAGGTATATTTTTTGAATGGGCTAGGGCAGTTACTGCAATTGGTGCCTTCGCCGGTGTTGTGCGGTTGTGGTGGAGATGAAGGCTGATGGAGACGGCGGAGGTAGTGAGAAAGACCGGAATGATGTATATGGTGAAGCTGATTTGAAGGACAAATGAGTTCACTAGAGGAATTTGGCGTTTAAGCATATTGAGCGCCATTGTTTACTATGCAGATGATAATAATGTGTATTCGCTTGAGTTGTTGGAAACTGTACTGGAAGTTGCTGGTACAAATTGTGAGATGGATCAGGGACTCGCAACTAGACTTTTGGAGTGGCAGGGTGATACATGCAAAAACACTCCGACGCTCAAGTCAGAATGGATTTAAGAGATATAAATAAGGGATAGGGATGTGTAACGTACTTGAGTCCTTTTTATAGTTTAGAGTTGTTATCTTATCTTATCTTATCTTGTTGGCTAAGATAAGAAAAGTGTTTAAATTTGAATGTTTGTTTGGTGTTTATGGTTATCAGGCTGGTTTGGGCCGTTGTGGTGGCCCAGGCCCAGGCAACTAAGTTATAGCTGCTCCGATGGGAGACCCGAAGATCGGATACGGAACAGTTGTCCCCTCAGCAAGAGAGTATGCTTACTTAGTCTCATCCCTGTAGAGGTTTGCTTTGTCGTGTAGCCGTGAGCCTGCCATGGAGGGTCGAGTGCCATTTGAGTTCTCTGGCAGAGGTTGGAAGTCCATGTAGCGCTTTGGCCATCCCATTATTTGCTCGTTTGTTTTCTTGAAGGGGGATTTTGTTAGTTGCAACTCTCCAAGCGTAATATTGACGTTTAAGGCGGGGGGAATTTTTGTGCTCTCTTCCCATTTTGCTCTCCACCCCTTCATTTCACATTTGAATGTTTTGGGTTTTATTTGTAACCACTTCTGCTTTTATGTTTCTTTTTTTGGTAACTTCTTCTTTTTCTTTCACTTTTCTCCTCTTTCCATACTTTTCCATTTGCTGCTTGCCTTTCGACCTGGTCATTTGTGCATTGTGCATTTGTTCGTCACGTATTTTGTGCTGCGTCATTTTTCCTGTTTGTTTTAGAAAATCAGGTTGGTGTTTTCTAACTCTCTTATGCATATTTTGAGTTTGTTTGTCCTGTTTTTTCCTTTCAATTTACTTGCTTCTGCGTTTGTCTATTTGGGGTGATTTTCTGGGTCGGAGTGGTTGGAAATCAGAGCGGTGCCACTGTTTTTAGTGTAATTTCGTGATAGTGGTAATGGTATGGAAATGCGGGGAGGTGCCGTTGTCTTTTAGGCTTCCTTTTTGGCGCGTTAGTTGTGAAATTTGTATGGTTTTCTTCTTCCAAGGAGTGGGATGACGGTGGTGTTCCCATTTTTAGGTATGGTTCGGCAGAG